>NC_133769.1:55937999-55982865 GCF_003597395.2 Chelonoidis abingdonii | reverse complement strand
CGAGATCAAAGCTAAGCTGGTAATTAAGCTTAGAAGGGTTCATGCTAGGCACCCAGATTTCTGGACGCTAAGGTCCAGATTTGGGAGTTAGGCTTATGATAACTCCTTTAGACAAATTATACATGTTTAAGTCTTTTAATCTTTCTTCCACCTGTGGATAGTTTCTGTTGCTCTTCTCTGATCTCCTTCCAATTTGTTAATATCTTTCTGTCACTGGGTTGCCCAAAAGTGAATGCATTATTCCAGGTGCATTCTGAACAGAGCTGGATTATTTCCTCTTTGCTCTGAGACATGATACTCCACAGATGCAAGCCAAAATTCCATAGGTCTTTTTTTGCAGCCTTTTCACATAAGCTCATGTCTGATTTGCTGTCTGCTATCATCACTAGGTTTCTTTCAGCACTGCAGCTTTCCAGAGTAAATTCTTCCTTTGCATAGGTGAGTTTTAGCTTACTTCTCACTAGAGTGATTAACGTGCTTTCTTTTTATTTTCAGTGTTTTTATTCTATGTGCATATTTGTGAGCGCTCTAGAATCTAGATTTCCAGTCCTTTTCACTTCAGATATAATCTATAAAATCTATGGTAAATTGGGAAGTAATAAAACCAAACTATTAAAGAGAGAATTTAAGAAAACTTACAAAATATTTCTTTTCTGGCCTTAGATTCTCATTTCAATTCCTATTCTTTTTTACAGTTTATTTGCTATGAGTAGAGGACACACACAGAGTTATTCAAAGTCAGGAAAAATTAGTGCATCACAAAGAAAAAATATTGGTTTTTAATCACAATATGTTCTTCTGCCACCCTAACCGTCTTGAGTATTAGTGATTTTGGTGAATGAACTTTTACTTGTCTAGAGTTACTTCAGTTAATTGGCAGAGGTTAGTGGTTAAGATGCCCTTCAAGCTTCTTTAGTTAATCAATGTATTAGTCATTAAGGTACTTTCATATGTCTCCAGCAATTATAATTATATGCATACAGTACTGTTCCCTTCTGGCAGTATAATTACATTAGTGTTGAAAAGGCAAACTTGTGGATTAAAAATATATGTACACCAGAGGATTCAGGATTCCCTTTTGTCATTGAACTTCCATTTTAGATTGTTACAACTAGGTAGGCTGGACAGTCTTTTCAGGATTAAACTCTCCTTTCTGATGTCCTGATCGTACAAGGTAATAAGTGCATTCAAATAGGGCTGGTCCATGGGGTGGAAAGAGTGGGGAGTAAATAACATATACTGAACTAAGGTGTGTTTGTGGAGGAGTTAGGGCAATGGTGAATGGAGATTTCCCATTGCACAGGAGGAGGAAGGAATCCGTGATATGACCCATTCAGGTAGGGTGAAGATAAAGTGGTAGACATATCACAATTCCCCAGTGTAATAATGGTCTGACAAACAGGATTGCTGGCAAGAAACTGATGTTTATTTCCTGTCCCAGTTCACTGATGTGGGCCAGGGATATAAAACTGGGCTGCATGTGATTGATTAATTGCACAATTAATTGTGCTGTTAAACAATAATAGCATACCATTTCTTTGAAAATGTAGAAAACATCCAAAATATTTAAATATATTGATTTCAGTTACAACACAGAACACAAAGTGTACCCCACTCACTTTATATTTATTTTTATTACAAATATTTGCACTGTAAAAAAACAAAAGAAATAGTATTTTTCAAGTCACCTAGTACAGTGGTTCTCAAATTTTTGTATTGGTGACCCCTTTCACATAGCAAGCCTCTGAGTGTGACCCCCCCCTTATACATTACAAACACTTTTTTATATATTTGACACTATTATAAATGCTGGAGGCAAAGTGGGGTTTGGGGTGGAGGCTAACAACTCGCAACCCCCCATGTAATAACCTCCCAACCCCCTGAGGGGTTCCAACCCACAGTTTGAGAACTCCTGACATAATACAAGTACTGTAGTTCAATGTCTTTATCATGAAAGTTGAACTTACAAATATAGAATTATGTACAAAAAATCTGCATTCAAAAAGAAAACAATGTAAAACTTTAGAGCATGCAAGTCCACTCAGTCCAACTTCTTGTTCAGCCAATCACTCAGACAAACAAGTTTATTTCCATTTGCAGGAGATACTGCTGCCGGTTTCTTGTTCACAATGTCACCTGAAAGTGAGAACAGATATTTACGTGCCAGGTGCACTAAAGATTCACATGTCCTTTCATGCTTCAATGACCATTCTAGAGGATGTGTTCACGCAAATGATGGGTTCTGCTCGATAGCAATCCAAAGCACTGTGAACCGACGCATGCTCATTTTCATCATCTGAGTCGGATGCCACCAGCAGAAGGTTGATTTTCTTTTTAGGTGGTTTGCGTTCTGTAGGTCCCACACTGGAGTGCTGCTCTTTTAAGTTGTCTGAAAGCATGCTCCACACCTCATCCCACTCAGATTTTGGAAGGCATTTTGGATTCTTGAACCTTGGGTTGAGTGCTGTAGCTGTCTTTAGAAATCTCACATTGGTATCTTCTTTGCGTTTTGTCAAATCTGCAGTGAAAGTGTTTTTAAAATGAATGTGTTGGGTCATCATCTGAGACTTCTGTAACATGAAATGTACGGTAGAATGCAGTAAACAGAACAGGAGACATACAATTCTCTCCCCAAAGAGTTCATTCATAAATTTAATTAATGCATTTTTTTTAATGAGCTCTATCAGCATGGAAGCATATCTTCTGGAATGGTGGCCAAAGCATGAAGGAGTATACGAATATTTAGCACGGGGATGGGCAAACTATGGCCCATGAGGACTGGATCTAGCCTGCGAGCTGTTTTAAGCCAGCCCTCGAGATCCCGCTGGGGAGCAGGGTTGGGGGCCACTCCACACAGCTCCTGGAAGCCATGGCATGGCCCTATTTCTGGCTCCTACATGCTCCAATGGCCCCTTCCAGTGCTTCAACTGGAGCTGCAGGGGCGGTGCCTGCGGAAAGGGCAGTGTGCAGAGCTGCCTGGCTGCGTTTCCACGTAGGAGCTGAAGAAGGGACATACTGCTGCTTCCGGGAGCCGCTTGAGGTAAGTGCCACTTGGAACCTACACCCCTGAGCCTCTCCCCATGTCTCAACCCCCTGCCCCAGCCCTGATCCCCCTCCCGCTCTCCAAACCTCTGGGAGCTGGGGGGATTTGGCTAGTGTCTTTCTCTGTGTAATTCATGAATGGCTCTGGGAGCATTCATACAATCTAGCTGAGTAGGGGGCACCACATGCAGTTGTGCTTGAGTGATAACATTGCCTGCAGGGGTTTTCTGCTTGTCACTGGCAAAGCATTGTGACAGAGAGTCCAGGTTGGAGAGAGTAAAGGAGGCATATGGTCCCACAGTCCCAGGCAGCACCCTGGGGATCCCATCACAAGAGTATCCCTGGTTTCAGATGGGGTGAAGTAGTATTTAGTAACTGGGCAGTATCCTTTTAAATAGTCTGGTCTCTGTAGTAGCTCTGTGTTCAGAAACCTACCAACCAGAGCAGCGGTGTGCATAGGTAGCTAAGGCTTGCATGTTATATATATATATATATAACTATGGAACATCATTATTTGTACACCACTGTTAATCAGGTGGTTTCTTCCTATTACGTTATGGCAAGAACGAAATACAACAGATGACAATCCTCTTGATCTCCTTACAGAGGAGACTAGTTATAGATGACTTGGACCACTAGAAATATGTGCTATGGGAAGTACCAATGTATGGTATATGTTGGGATTACTTTTAATTTAAATATAAAATTATTTCTAGCCCTTCTGATTGATGAGTTCACATCTGAAAAACTGGAGAATATAGACAGATTGAGACATGACCATTAGGAAGGTGTGAACTGCGAACTTCTCTGTTCATCTGATTGAGGTGTTAACTCAGTAGCCAAATAATGATATTTTAAATTCCAGCACTGTGGACTATCTCACCGATTATGCTGAAAGCAGAAACAGCTAGCTAATAAGCTTTATCCAGTGAGGTTAGATCCATGTGAAAGAAGATTCCATGGGAATAAAATTGCAAGTTCTAGACTGAAATGCTTTATTGAATATTTGAGGCCCAAACTTTCAGAGCTGCATTGCATGGAATTCTGAAAGTGTAGGCTTCTTAAAAATCCTTAACATAGGATTCTGGAAGAGGAAGAGAATTAAGCAATGGAGGTGGCTAGGCAGAGCTCTGAGAAACTGGAAAATCATGGGGCATTGCATGAGCTCGTGGGCAAACCTGAAAAGGCACATTAATAGTTCAAGCAAATCAGGGAGCACTTTTAAAAAAGAAAAGTCTATGTGCAACAAACTAGTGGTTCTCACCCAGGGGTACACGTACATTGGTGAGGGCAGGGAGGGGTATGCAGAGGTCTTCCTGGGGCTACATGAACTCATTTAGATATTTGCTTAGTTTTACCACAGGATGAGTCCTTGTCAGGGCCGACGCTTCTATTAGGTGACCCTAGGCAGTCGCCTAGGGTGCCAGGATTCGGGGGGCAGCATTTTGTGTGCTCTCCACGAGGCGCATGGGAGCTTCCGGTTCTGCTCCCATCGTGCAGCCGAAGAAGGACCTTCTGCTGACGTGCCGCGGAAAACAGTGACAGGCAATTGAGCAGCTCAATGACTGCCGCTGTCACCTGCGGCATTTCGGCAGAGGGTCCTTCTTCGGCGGCGCGATGGGAGTGGAACTGGAAGCTTCCGTGCGCCCCATGGGGAGCGCACAAAATGCCCCCCCCCAATTCTGCCACCCTCCACTCCTGGTCCTTGTCAGAGTCACCACTCATTTTACAAGATGTGCACTGAAGGAGAGGAACTCTTGCGGCATCCTGACACCTTCATTGTCTGGATTTACTACATTTTTGACTATGCAGCTAAATTAGTCTCAGTTGTATTTGCAATGCAGCCTATCTTTGCTCCAAACATTATTAAAAAGTGTGTGGTGGTGGTGGCGGAAGAAATTCAGAGGCTCCTCACATAATTATTCCATGGGCATGGAATTTGCCATTTTTTGTGCTTGCTAAGGTTTGCACACATTGTGGGCACCACTAGAAATAAAGAGTAATAATAAATCAAAAACTGTTTTTACCAGAACACACATGGGTAATTCTTACTAAGGCCTACTTCAGCTTTCAATCACCACCTATTTGGGTGGTGGCATTTTTTTAGTTGTTGTTGGGTTTTTTTTTTTTTTTTTTTTAAAAGGTCATGATGTATGTTTTCATAATGGCAGAGAGCTTTTTTTAAACTCTCCCAGTACTCCATGACAGGTGAACCCTCTGTTTGTGCAATTTGTAAGGAGGGAAATCCTTGTGGGACAGACCCTAAGACAGGAAAATGTCAGGTTGAATAGTGAAAGTTATAAGAACTGAAAAAGGGGATGTTGAAAGCTAGAATTGAAATGCTTATGCAATAGTAATTATTGTAGTTGCTACCACTCATGCTATACTGCAAAATAACACCGATGATAATATACGGAATTTGTATGTTTAGGTACCAGTAAGAGCCAGTGATTTAATTTACAATTCTATAGTTGAAGTTTAGGATCAGTACAAGATATACACAGAGAAATATTTCACATTTATACAACTGTCTGCTGAAAAATTGAAACCACAAAACAGAAGGTATTTTATAACTTCACCACTGGATGGAGATAGCACATTAAAATTTGTGAAAAAGGGCTTATTGCTAAAGGAACTGTTATGAAATCCTTCATGGAGAAAATACTGCAACAAGATGTGAAATGCCTACTAGATTTTTATGTGAAAAATTCATTCATGGTGACTTTTTACATCATGTGTTCAAGTTATTTTTATACTGAGAAGAGAGGGGTTTAGTAAAAAACCTTCCCTCTCTGTACAAACATAGAAAGCTATGGTTACACAGAGCAAAAAAAGCAACGAAAGACCAGGGGAAAGGTGGTAGAGTCCTTCCTTATTCTTCCCTGGTATAAAAATGGGATGTGATGTACTTGCCTCTTGTGGCCATGGAAGAAGTTCCCAGACCTGAAGAAATGCTGTTTGAAAGCCTGTGTCTCTATCTCCAGCAGAAGTTGGTCCAATAAAAGATATTACCTCACCCCCCTTCTCTCTAATTCCTGGGACTAATGTGGCTACAACAACACTGCAACTAAGTGGTCCCCTGTCACTGAGGCTTTCAGGCTGAGCTGGAACTGACACTGCAGTTCTGGCTGCAGTGGCTAGCTGGTGCTCATGGCAGCCTGAGTTGCACAGGCTGGACTGCAGTTCAGACTGCCATCAACAGTGGCTGCTGCAGCATTTGCTTTTTGCTGGGCTGCTTCACCGCTTGTACTCTCTGTGCAGTGTTGGGACCTGCGGCTCATAGAGCAGTGGGGCGGCAGCTCCTACCTACTCCCTTTGTTCTCTATAGAGTGCTGCACTGGGAAGGCACAGTGGTGAGCATCCAGCTGCAGTCTTTCCCTCCTCCACTGATGCTGAGATCCTGAGGACAGTCAGCTGGCAGTTGTGGGAAGAGGTGGCTAGACTGAGGCAAGGACAGTCTTCAGGGAAAGCAACTGGGGTCACTGCCTGGGATGCAGCAGGGAGAGAGCTGGGCCTGTGGTAGATGGAGAAGGGTCTGTGCCATCAGTCAAAGGTGAAAGGGAGGAAATTCCCACCACATGCATCTGTGTGTTTTTGGTACATTTCAAGGTGTGTGTTAAGGTCTGTGGTGTCTTCAGTGGTACTTTTAAAAAAAAGAAAAGAAAAGGCAACTGACTTGATTGTCATTTCTCCTGTCTCTAGGTCACAGAAAACACCTGTTGCAGCCATTATTATGTGTTATATGCAGTAAATACATTTTTAGACCATTTTAAAATGTCATATTGTTATGCACAGTGAAAAGTCCTTTGGGGGGAAAAAGTTCAATGGCGCATGCATGACAATTTTTTGTCAATTACACACATCTTGATTTTTTTCTTCTCCAGATACAAAAAGCTATTAGATCCTTTATGGACTAATTGCTTTAAAATGTCTTAGTTTGTCTTAAGTCGAGGTCTTGGAAATCTTTCCACTGATTTCAGCAGGTATGTGATTAGCTCTTTACTGCACAAATTGTCCCTTAAAACAAGGCCAAATTATGATTGCCTTACTGCTCCATGACTACTCTCATTGATTTCAGAGGGACCACTTCCGTGAGTGGTATTTGGTAAATGGCATTTGACCTTAAGGATAATATCTGCTTTGCCATCATAACAACTGTGGTAGAGGTATATATTTTAAGTCTAAATAGCTTATAATGATCAAACTGCCTGTTTAATTTGTAAAAACTGTAAAAGCGAAATTGTGCTTCAAAGCGCAGAGCTAGAGCTGAGTAAAACTCAGCTAGTTCAATTCATGGAGGTCAAGTGCAAGCTTTTAATTTCAGTTTTAAACTATTGTTTCCATCAAGCTCGAGTGATGGATTTTGGATGCTGAAAAGATCAGTGATGTTCAGATCTAGAAGTTTGGTTTGCCCCATTATACTGTTATGGCTACTGGTGGATTTTGGTTCCAGGTTGGCATTTTGAACATGCTCTCAAAGTTCAGCAGAATTCATATATGGAATTTTGGCTTAGAATCCTCACTACCCAAAACTCTGTGCAAACGTGTGTTCTCTTGAACCTTGGCCTAGGTTCCCTCAAAAGTTCCCAAATTCATTTTTACCTGGTTTGGAAGTTTAGTAGGAAAATTTCATACTGCTGTATTCAGATTCTCTGTTGAAAATGTCATCCTAAAGAAGGTTATGAAATCTTGAAAACCTGCACTGAAAATATAAACGGACATGAATTTCCTGGTGAGAAGCGGGTGGCAGTATTGAAGGACTACAAGTGCACATGCTTCCATTTAAAATAAAAAGGTTAAAATTAACAGAGATAAATCTTATGCTGTGTGTAGGGCTAATTATATAGTATGATAAAATACTTCTGTATGACTAATAACAAAACACCTCCCATCCAATTGCTGCACACCTTTGCGTCTCCACTATGTGGCTAGCTGGTGCTTGTTTCAGTTCTTATCTAATGGTATGTTTACATTAAGAAAATGTTCACTAGTGTAACTATGTTGTAGCTAAACTTGTGCAAACCACAAATGCTGACATGCTGTTCTGGTACATGTACTGTCCTGAGTATGCAGGCAAGGTGCCTTTGTGGAATGCTTAAACCTTAATTACTTCAATGTTACATCTTACAGTGGTAACAAATTCCTTCTCCCACCTCTAGCTGACCAGGAAAGTTCTTCTCCCTCTCAAATGTGGACCTAGCTACTTATCTATCCTGGCGGTAACAAAAGTGAGGATGACAACTGCAACTGTACTTGGGGAAAAAGGTGAATCCATGTGGAAAGCACAACTGTGCAACATGCAGAAGCTTGGCTCCTAAGCAGTAAAGACAGATTAGTGGCCATGACACAGTTTCAGCATTATTTGCCCCATTTGATGCAAGGTCCAGGTCTGAATTTTTAAGACTGTTGTGGGTTAAGACCTAACAAGTGTAGCGCTCAATTGTGCCTTTTAGGCACAGGCTGTGGTATGGGTCGGTGTGGAGATATGCCACCTCAGAGACAAAACGTTTTCCCTAAGGGAGCAGATTGTTACAAGCCCCAACAGCGTATGAACATGCTCCAAAATAAAATCAAACACCCCCAGACTGGAGTTTCAGTCCCTGCTCTGTAAAACAAACAGTAACAATAAATTCCTGTAGTGTCTTCAGTTACAAATAAAAAGAAGCAGAAAAGAGCTTAATTAAACACAAGAATGGTCATACTGGGGCAGAGGTCCATCTAGCACAGTATCCAGTCTTCTCTCAGTGGCTGGTGCCAGAGGCTTCTGTTCATTCCCTCTGAACAAGGAAATTTATTGTGTGATACATCCCCCTTTGTCCAATCTCAGCTTCTAGCAGTCAGAGGTTTGGGGACACCCAGAGCAGGGGGTTGCATCCCTGACCATCTTGTGTTAAAACCATTGATGGACCTATCCTCCATGAACTTCAGTTTTTTTTGAACCCAGTTATACTTTTGGCCATCACAACATCCTCTGGCAACTAGTTCCACAGGTTAACTGCGTTGTGTGAAGAAGTTTGTTTTTAAACCTGCTGCTTATCAGTTTTGTTGGGTGACCTCTGGGTTTTGTGTTATGTGAAGGGGTAAATAATGTTTCCTTATTCACATTCTATACACCGTTTATGATTTTATAGACCTCTATCATATCTCGCCTTAGTCGTCTCTCTTTGTAAGATGAACTGTCCTAGTCTTTTTAATCTCTTATCCTATGGAAGCTGTTCCATACCCCTTGTAATATTTGTTGCCCTTCTCTGTACTTTTTTCTAATTCTAATGAGATGAGAACTACATGCGTTATTCAAGGTGTGGGTGTACCATGGATTTAGCTAGTGACAGTCTGATATTTTGTCTTATGCCGTTCCTAATACTTTGTTAGCTTTTTTGACTGTCCCTGCACATTGATCAGATATTTTGAGAGAACTATCCTCAATGACTCAAAAATCTTTATTGAGAGTAATAGTTAATTTAGACCTCATCATTTTTGTATGTATAGTTGGGTTTATATCTTCCAAGGTATATTAAGTTGCATTTATCAACATTGAATTTTATCTGCCATTTTGTTGCCCAGACATCCAGTTTTGTGAGATACCTTTGTAACTTCACAGTCAGCTTTAAACTTAACTATCTTCATTAATTTTGTATCATCTGCAAATTTTGCTATCTCAATGCTTACTCTTTTCGCAAATGTTATGAATATGTTGAACAGAACTGGTCCCAGTACGGATCCTTGAGAGGGCCCCGTTACTGACCTCTGTCAGAAACTGTGGTGGGTATAGTCGGGCCTAGTGGTTGGAGCAGTGCCAGTTGGGGCTAAATATTAGAGCAGTGGCATTTGGGCCTAATGGTTGGAGCCAGGGGTCATACCTGAATCAGTAGTCCAGAGTGGGGTTGGAGCGAGACTGGAGTGAGAGCAGGGCTGCAGGAGGACCAAGAACAAGGCTGGTACAAGAGCAGGGCTAGAATATGCTAAGGCTTGAGGAATCTGTTGCTATTATCATGCAGGAAAGAGTTCCATGGCCTGAAGTGATGTTGAGAAGACTCAGCTGCTGTTCCACCTATAAGGCTTATATACCTGCCCTGAGAGTTACCAGACCAGTTCCTGATTTGTGGATTTGCTGGAGCCTAGCACAGGAGTGATTCATCACCTTAAAACTTCTTTCCACTGTGAAAACTGACCATTTATTCCTACCCTTTGTTTTCCATCTCTTAACTGATCCATGAGAGGACCTTCTCTCTTTTCCCATGACTGCTTACTTTGCTTATGAGACTTTGGTTAGGGACCTTGTGAAAATTTTGTTGAATGTCCAAGTACATTATATCTACTGGATCACTCTTGTCCACATGTTTGCTTGACCCCCTTAAAGAATTCTAATAGATTGGTGAGGGATGATTTCCCTTTACAAAAGCAGTGTCAACTCTTCAACAACATGTCCTGTTCATATATATATATTTGAAATTCTGTTCTTTACTAGAGTTTCAAACAATTTGCGTGGTACTGAACTTGAGCTTACTAGCCTGCCGTTGCCAGGATTACTTCTGGAGACTTAAAAAAAAAATCAGCATTACACTAGCTATCTGTCAGTCATCAGGTACAGAGGGTGATTTAGGCAATAGGTTATATACTACAGTTAGGAGTTCTGCAGTTTCATACTTGAGTTCCTTCAGAACTCTTGAGTCAATACCATCTGATTCTGATGACTTCTGTTTAATTTATCAATTTGTTCCAAAATAAACCTGATTATAAAAAAAGTTAAAGGCAGAATACATCTTGGAGCTCCTGGGCATGCAGCCTTCCCTTCATGAAGTGCAGCTTACTGTCCCCTGCATGGACAGCCTGCTCTATTGGCTGGTGTGTAGGAGGTAAGCCCTGGACCAGCCTTCTCCTTACTCAGCTTTGCTTCCTAGTATCCCTGGAGGAGTTGGAAGGAAGCAGGGTGGCCCTGCAAGGGTGGAAAATTTCTTACATCATCCTACCCACTAGGCAGCCACAGAGCTCTGGCCTTTTGACAGTGTCTATCCAAACATTTCTGCTAAATGGGATAGTGTGGTTAACAGCACTAAGGGGGACGTAATCGGAGCTGGATGTCTTCAGCAGAGGACGCTCAACTCTGGAACCCCACAAGAGAAGAGAGCAAACTAAGTGGGCACCTGAATGTCTTCAAGACCAACTTCTTTGTGTAGGCTTTCCTCAAATAACCAGTAATGACAGCTGTTCCAAGGAGCAGAACAACTGACTCTTCTGGACAACAGTTATATGATTCTTAATTATATGCCTGGCTTCTAGATACCGTAGGGCTCAGTGCACCTGAAATGCTTAGACAGCTACATTCATTCATAGCAGTATTCTTATTTGTTTCTGGTATCACTGAAGTGTGCTAGGTGTGGCACAAAATCAGAAGGGGAGTGTTTTTGTGGTTTTTTTCAATTATTGTTTTTGTTATGGGGGAGGGGAGACTTAAGCCAACAATCCCATGACTCATCCTACCCCTGCCAAAGTGTGACGGTACATTTTTCATAGTGAGTTCTAAGATGATCTCTTCAAGGACACTGACTCCTATCTTTCTTTGACTGTGTGCTGCCTACTGTTGGCAAAGCCCACTGAAAAATGACTCCTAGGCTAAAAACTAATTTTGTATAATTCTCAGTCCTCACGTCCTAAATCAAGTGTTCCATTCTGCTAAAGTTAAAATTAATCCAAGGCAGGTAACTGGAGATGACTGCACAGATACAAAGAAATGTGATTAAAGGAAATATTTTCCAAAATAACCTATTAAAAATTTGAGCATGCAGGTATAGTGCCTTTGTGAAATATGTCTTCCTTTCATCTCCAATTCCTTTTTATTGTATTGGGCTTCCCGTATGTCATCGTGCAAAATGGATTCTTTAATGACCACAGTAACCCAACTTTCATTTCGGTAATCTTTCCTTATAGAGTAGGGACTGGAACTCCAATCTGAAGGTGTTGGCTCTGATTTGGAAGAAGTTAGCACCCTGTTGAGGCTTGCAATAGGAAAGGCACCAATAAACTGCAGAGTCTCTAGTTCCAATTAAAATCGTAAATAGTTTAAATCTAATGATAAAGTTTATTTTAGTATGGCTGATATTGCGATCCTATCATGAAGTATGTACAATGACTATGTGTATATATATAAAAATAAAATCAGTTTCCTCTCAAGGGCTGTTACATCTTAATAGGTCACAGATGCAAAAAATCTAATAATAATAGATGGAAAAAACAATTAGATTGAGTTCATTCCCCCAGCAAGGAGAGGGTATAGTCCCCGAGAGAGAATGTATCTGGTATTAAATTGATACTGTAAAACATACAGGAGATGAGTTCCTGTGTGAAGATCAAGAATGCAGGATTATTTGCCCTTGTTATTTCTGTACAGAATCTAATACCACTGGATTCAGGAGCTAGCTGGAGAGTGAGTCAAAGTTTGGGAAAATTCCCTGCTGTTTGTTACACTAATCATGTTTATTTCACTATTACCTCCTTTTTGTTTGTATTATTTGCCTGTTGTCTCTTATCACATGCTAAGAGAGTGTAAGCAGCATCTGACTTTTTTCATTGTGTGTACAGTGCCTAACACAATGGAGCCCTGATCCCTCACTGAGGCCTGTAGGCACTACTATGATATGCCTGGTGGCTGAGGCCGGCTGGGGGGCAGTCCCAAGCAGTAATCAAATGCGAGCAGGTGGTTGGGTAGCTGGCAGGTCAGTCCATCAGACCGGGGCAATGGTGGGACTCACATAGGTCAATAGCCAGAAGATCCAATCCAATGGACCAGGTCAGTGGGTTGAGGAGGTGAAGTGGGGTGAGGCTGCAAGGCACTGTCAGGTGAGAAAGCAGGGAAACAAGGTACGGTCAGGTGAAGCAACAAGGCAGTCTAGGCAATGGTCTATTGCGTAAACAGCTTCCTCTTCCTGTTGGGGCCTTATAGTTCAAACACCCAATGAGAAAACTGCCTGTCCATCTAATCAGGGACCTGGGGTGCGGCTTCTGTAGGCCTTTAACACTAAGGTTATTGGTCAGAGGTGACGGTGTGGTGCAGCAGGTAAGGATGTGGCATGAGGACCTATGGGGCTCCTGAAAGACAGAAAGAACAATAATTTCTATTTTATGAATTTTGAAAATCACTTGGAAAGTTTATGGGCTGTTGTAATGTAGACTTCAGTAGTCCCTGTCCGGGGTCTTGTATGCCACTCTGTCTGGCTTCTTCTGCAAAGCCAGTGGTGACACAATTTTCTAAAGCCATCAGTATCCGTGCTCCACTTATGGTATTGCTTTTTCCAGTGTTAAAGCTCTATACCAAAATTCATTCTAGAAAGAAGAAGAATATAAGTTGAGTGTGAAGAAGTCTAAGGCCAAAGTTTTAGACAGTTTTGGTATTTGCGAGCACAAATTTTTTGCATGTATTTATCAAATCACCACATACAAACAGATGTTTTTTGTGCCTTCAAAGTGGATAGTCTGGTGCCTAACTACCTTGTTTTGTGCCCGCATGTATCCCTTTGCACATGCAAATATGGTAATTGCACATGCAAGCTACCATACATACCCTTATGTACATGTGAGGTTAAAGGCCATTTTTGAAAATGGGCTAAAAATCACAGTAAGGAACAATTCTGTTCGGAATTGTTAAGGTTTCATTTTCTACAAACCAAGGCCAGAACAAAAAGGTACAAGATGAAAGCTACATAGAGCCACAACCAGCCTTTGAGTAAGCGGCCATAACCACTGAAGTCATTGGGCTTACAAGTCTGAATTTGGAATCCGCTAGGAACGTAGGGTTTGATGTTATATTGCCTTGCTGCATACACTTCTTTTTTTCTTTCTGTAAAAGGTGGTATTATTGTAGGGCACTTTCATTTCAGTGTAAGTACTGTATTGCCTGCCAATGGAGCTGTAACTGTGTGCAATACACATTGGTACAGTATAAATTCACTGTTGCTGATGCGTTTGAAAATCCTTTACAATAACACAGTGAGTCTCACCTGTCTTATTCTAGAACCATATGAAACCACTAGTGTTATATAGACAATGTAGTTGTAGCAAATAAAGCTTTGGATTTTTACATGCTGTGCTTTGTTTATTTTTCTAAAGCTGTGGAATGGTGCTTTCAGGTACATTAGCCTGATATTAAAAATTACTTTGTGAGACTGATGTCTTTGATAGATACTAACTGCAAAACACAAAAATGTAAATTGCATCCAATGTCAAAGACCTGAGCAACTCATAACAGTGAATAAAGTGAATTCCACCCTGACTGAATATCAATTGCATGTCTGATGCTACCAAGATAGTTTTATTCTCTTGGGTTCCTAAAACCAGAAGCTGCCAAATTAAGTGTCACTTTCTATTGAGGTCAGGAAGTGAACCTCTACCTTTGAATGGACAGTGTGAGAAGAACTCATTTTCCCAATCTTCCAGGTAACAAGTTTCTTGTTCATTAGTTTTCCATTGGCTGATGCAATGTCCCAACATAACAAAAACAATGTAAAATTGCCACTAATGACTGTGACTTGAAGTTTGAAACCTTTGTGGTTTTTCTTTAGGCTGCTTCTTTCATTCTGACAAACAACATTTGAGATGCTGTGTGAAAAACATCAAACCCCACCTTCATCTATCTGTTAAGCTCCTTCGATTTGACATTGTAATAACCTATATTTGATTCATATCCCAAGATTGTCAATCTTTTTTTAGTGCACTGATTTTTAATACTTCAGTGATAATGGAACAGAAAGCATTAACAGTAGTAGTTTTTTTTTTCTAATGAAAATTAGCCTGAGTTAGAGCAGTGCAGATGGTTGCAAAATCAGCTTAGTGTATTCTCCAAATAGAGGTGCAAATTGATTGAAGTGTGTTCTGTCTGAAATTAATTTTTATATATGAATTTGCCTTCTCTTTGCCACTAATTCATGTCATTTTGTAGGCAATTAATAAGGGACTTTGAAAGGGCACACATACTCTTTTCTCCCTTGAAATATTTATCAAATCAGAGTTCTTAAAATGACAATCAAGAATTTTTTTTACGAAAAGTCTGTTCTTGCCAAAAGCAGATTTAAAAATAAACAAGAAAATCAAACCATCTCTTTGGCTATAATATGATTTACCAAATGTACTTTCCCTCTTAGTTCTGGTATTTGTTGAGGTAAATCCCATTGTACATAACTGTGCAGATTAGAGAACTTTCTAAAAGAGACTGATCTGCATAAGTAACATAATTTGAATTGTATTTGCACAGGCTGAAGTTGGAAAGTTAAATAACAGATACTTCTTAAAAATAATTTTTTCCTTGATCAGCATTGTTTTTGGTGCCTCTAACAGTCTCTCTTGTTTTTTAATTGGAAAAGAGGTGGAGAAATGGTAAAAGTCCACTTTAGAGACTAATGGAGAGACTAAATAAGGACTAGGCAGTGTATGTAACAACTATGGACAGGGCCAACTCTACCATTTTTGACTGCCACCAAACTGCGGAAGTAAAAAAAAAAAAAAAAAAGCCGCCCAGACTGTGCCACCAAAGAATGGATGGAATGCCGCCCTTTAACATGTACCGCCCCAGGCACGTGCTTTCTCCACTGGTGCCTGGAGCTGGCCCTGACTATAGAGATACTGCTGCCTTTATCAGAAATTTGGGCTATGATAAATTACACATCATACACTTGGACAAAGTACTAGAAGAAAAAGACTGTTGTTAGTTTGAATTACAAAGGACCTATAATACAATTTAGTAGCCACCTATATATAAAAAAACACAAGTAACTATAGTGTATAGTTACATAGGATAAATATTACTGGTGCTGTGTACATACAACACTGTACATTAGCTCACACACTGCCCTCATTCACACCCATGCAATCCCATTGATTTCAATAACACTTGAGATGCTGTTTCAGAAACATCAAAACTCTCCATCTTTTTGTTCAGATTCTTCAATTTGACATTATAATAACCCTTCTCTGATTCATGTCCCAAGGTTGTACATCTTTTGTAGTGCACTGATTTGACTTCAGTGGGGGAACTAACAGAATTTGCTGCAGTGTATTCTGTATCGTCCACTGCCTTTAACATTTGGCCTGTTACTATAACTACTTCTGGATGTAATACTAGTTCACTCCTTAATGCAAAATCTCACTAGAGCCAAAAGACAAAATATGGCGAGAAGCCGTCTGTTGTAGGTTGTTGAGGAAGATTTGCAAAAATTACACAAAATGAAGTAAAATGGAATTATAATTAGGGTCCCATCCCACCGTGCACTCTTGATCCAGTCAAAACTGCCAGAGAAGCGAGATTTCCCCATGAGAATTTTTCCTGAGCAATAACGTGCATTTGGGACATGTTACAAATTCAGGGGCAGCTCGTCAACTAGTGTAAATTGCTTTAGCTCTATTGAAGTCAGTGACAATGTACATCAGCTGAAGATCTGGCAAGCCCTCCCCCACTTTCAACAGCAAGGCTCGGTTTTGTCCAGATCAGGAAGGAATTTGAATGTAACATTTGCTGCAACTGCAGTATTCAATGGACAAAAGGTGAAAACAGAGCTGGAATTAAAAAGGGAATGTGAAATGAACAGCTGCAGCCGTGATAGTCCATGTGAATCACTGTACAGTTATGCATATCCAGTAAAGACACTGGTATGGTAATCTACCTTTCAAAAAGATACCGTCAAAATGATACATTTTTAAATTTAAAATTTAATAGCAAAACAGGATTAGGATTTACTTATTCAGGAATATATAGAGAAAAGAGACACCGGTATGTGTGCTATGCAGAAGTGTGGTGTCCAGGTAAGGGTGATACAAAAAAGTACTAAATGTAGAGGAGCTAAACTACTGGAGTACTAAATGGAGGGTTTTATTGGTACAAATGCATAATACTGTATGTGTAGGCAGGATATGATGGTGTGGTTTTATAGGCATGAGGTTGGAATGGTGGCATTATTTATGCAGCTCAACTCAGATGAAGCCAATAAAATCTTTACACCACACCGTGCTACCACGTTCTTCATATTTTGAATACTGAATGCAAAAGAAATCTAGAAGTGTTTAACCAATTGTATGCCGCTTTTTTGTATCCCCTGTCCTGTCAAGCCAGGTGCCTCTGTTACTATTATGAGTATGTCTGCACAGCATTTTGGATTGAGCAGGAGCAAACCTCCCAGCCTGGGTTGACAGATTCAATCTAGTGGGGCTCATGATAGCACTCTAAAAATAGCTGTATAGTCAGTGCTTTTGAAGGCATGGTTCAGGCTGGAGCTTGAGGTTGGAAGCCCAGTGTTGGAATTTCCTCTGAGACCTCTTCCACTTGGCTTATCCACAACACCGTGTCTAGTTCTGGGAGAACATTCAGTTCTCTGGGATCCAAAATACTCAGTTTGACTCCAGATTTTGTCACTCAGATTATTGTATTTGGAGCACTGCAAAGCTACTCTAAGTTGATCAGACTCCAGCATAGGTGGTGGATATAGGGTGTACCACACATCCAAAGTTACACAGACAATCTCTTCCTTTATATACATTTACAAATTCCACACATTTTTGGATTGATTATTTTTCAGGAACCAATCCCTGTACAGCATGCTCTGTCCATGTGCTGTTAACATGGAATCTGATTTTTACATTCCAGGTTTGTTTTGGCAGTAGTATGTAGCATCAAGGTTTTGCTGCTTAATTTAGCTAGCACAGACATCCTGACTCCGGCTTACTGTTTGTCAAGCCCCTATTTACAATTTAACTTTCCATTCCTCTTCCCAATTATGTCCACTAAACAATGAGATAAGTTGCTTATGTCAAGCCAGGCCTACATGCATGAAGGGGATGGGCGGTCAACTGGAGCTGGGAATCATGCTCTCCGTAGGCTCTCCAGCATACTTTGCCACCCAGACAAACCGGACTTAGTGATACTGGTCACTACAAATGCCACATCACATTAAGTTAATCCCAACCCCCAAAGGGTCAGTCACTTACCCCAGGTCAATGGATACTCTTGATCTCACACCAAAGACAGCACAGGCCGCCCATTTGTCTAGTAAACTAAAGATTTATTAGTTAAGAGGGTTATTGAGAGATTAAAGCAGGTAAAATAAATTAGTAGATGAGTCCAAGGATATATCTATATATGAAATTAGGTCAATTTAATAAGTTAGTTTTTTAGAAATCGATTTGATACAGTCAATTGTGTCCCCAATTAAGACCATTAAGTCGGTGGAGTGCTTTCACAGGTGTGTCGACTTTCGGAGCGTTGCAGTGTGGGTAGCTATCCCACAGTTCCCACAGTCTCCGCTGCTCATTGGAATTCTCGGTTGAGCTCCCAATGCCTGATGAGGCAAAAACATTGTCACAAGTGGTTCTGGGTACATGTCATCAGGCCCCTCTCCTCCTCTGTGAAAGCAAAGGCAAAAAATCATTTCTCGCCTTTTTTCCTGGGTTACCCGTGCAGATGACATACCACAGCAAGCATGGAGCCCACTCAGCTCACTGTCACTGTACGGCTCCTGGATGCTGCTGGCAAATGCGGTACTGCAGTGCTACACAGCAGCAGCTCCTTGCCGTTGCAAGTTAGTAAAGATGGTTAGCAACTTATTGCAATGTCTGCTGCTGTCTCCTGGTTCCTCTTGGTCAGCCTTGATGAGGTCAGTCGGGGGCTCCAGGGCAGACATGGGTGCTCCTAGCCAGCCTTGGTGAGGTTGGTCAGGGGCGCATGGGCAGACATGGGTGCTTCTGGCCAGCCTTGGTGAGGTCAGTCGGGGGCACCTGGACATAAATGGGAGTGACTCCAGGTCATTCTCTCTTTAAGTTTCATCTA
This sequence comes from Chelonoidis abingdonii, assembly GCF_003597395.2. Lineage (NCBI taxonomy): Eukaryota > Metazoa > Chordata > Testudines > Testudinidae > Chelonoidis > Chelonoidis abingdonii. Next base: position 55,964,018 of record NC_133769.1, on the reverse strand, counting down.
ATGGAGAATCAGTCCTGCCTGCAATATCAGTCAAGCCTACCAAAGAACCAGAGAGGCAAACAGCTGCTCCGGTCAGAGCCCCAGACATCCCGCTTTTATGATGAGCTGCATGCCATTCTAGGGGTTGCCTCTACACCTACCCTACCCCTGTGCTTCCCTCCTTCCCCACCCCTCCTGGGCTATCTTGGCAGTTATCCCCCCATTTGCATGATGAATTAATCAAGAATGCATGAATTTGAAACAATGATTTTATTGCCTCTGCAAGCTTACAGGGAACTAGAGTGAACCAAGGGAGTGGGTTTTCATCAAGGAGAAACAAATAGAAATTTCACACTGTAGCCTGGCCAGTCATGAAACTATTTTTTAAAGCTTCTCTGATGCACAGCACACCCTGCTGCGCTCTTCTAACCGCCCTGGTGCCTGGCTTCGCTTAATCATTTAGTCTTTTAGAATGGAGTTCTGATAGCATGAATTCGTCTCCCCATACAGTGATCAGTTCCAGTACCTCCTGTTCGGTTCATGCTGGAGCTCTTTTGCGATTCTGGGACTCCATGGTCACCTGTGCTGATCAGCTTGCCACGGTGGCCAAATAGGAAATGAAATTCAAAAGTTCACAGGGCTTTTCCTGTCTATCCGGCCAGTGCATCTGAGTTGAGAGTGCTGTCTAGAGCGGTCACAATGGAGCACTCTGGGATAGCTCCCGGAGGCCAATACCATTGAATTGCGTCCACACTACCCCAAATTCGACCCAGCATGGTCGATTTTAGCGCTAATCCCCTCATCAGGGAGGAGTACAGAAATCGATTTTAAGAACCCTTTAAGTCAACAAAAATGGATTCGTTGCATGGATGGGTGCAGGGTTAAATCAATCTAATGCTGCTAAATTTGATCTCAACTCGTAGTGTAGACCAGGGCTCTGTAAGTCCAAAGTGATAGTAGAGATGTAGTTTTCCAAAAGTCTTTTCAGGGTTACCCAAAATAACTTTGGAGATTTCAGTCTCGCATCTGGAAACGTCCAAATAGTTGAGAGATACAGGATTGATCCCTGGATCCATTCTTACTGCATCCTTCCATGGAAGGCAATTTGGCAAGTGTTTTTATTTACAGCATGGGCTCTTCCATTGTCAAACACAACAACCCATGCTTTGCTGTTAGCAATCTTTTAGATTTCCAAGGCTCCAATCTCCGTGTGATAGGTAAACACAATGGGATAGCCAGAAACAATCTTGCATTAGTTTTTCTTGAAGTTTACACACCCAGGGCATTCACATCTTCACACTAATACACACTTTAATCTAGGGTTATCTAATTAGCAGGTGTACATAATGTAATGTGATAGTAAACAGCAGGTTATGGGTAAGCGAAGACAACGTTAACATTTCTTTGATATTCACCCACAAGTGAATTAGTCTATGAATTTGATCTGAGCTGGCCTGTCAGCATCACATTAAAGTATCTCGGAAACTTTCAGAGAAGCAATTTTTTTATCATATTGGGAAGCTGGGAATCTTCCATTCCAATAAAATAAAGCTCCTGTTTCTAAGCCTGGAGGATTACAAGATACTGAGCCTTAAATGACTTGGTGTGGTACATTTTCGCAACTTGGATCTCAAGCAACAATTTTTCAACTGGAAATTCCACATTTAAAGGAAAGAAGAAAATATTTCTTTGGTGGGTTGATTTGAAAAAAGAGGCACCTATTTGGATCTGCTCTGAGGGGTGAAATATTAGGGAAAGTTCTGGGTTGGGAGATAGATTACTTGGCAGAAGGCAGGTGAAGTAGACCAACGTGCATGATAAATGAATATAGACCACTTATGTGGATGTGATATACATACAGCAAAGCTATGTGAGAAAGGAATTTCTCATTATCTTTTGACGACTCATCAGTGGGAAATGAGGAAGATGATAAAAGATTGTGAGGGATGTGTCCTCCCCATCCTCAGAATGGATGCACCTATGGAAATTAAAAAAACTAATGTTAAAACAACACATTAGGAAAGAGTTCTAACTCATAAGAGCAGTGGCTGCACTACCATCACTGCAGATATTGAAGAACAAATTTAGATAAGAAATCAATGAGAGTGATGTAGGGAGAAGTTTAGTAAAATGCATGGGTTATACTAGATGACCCAAACTGTCTCTCCTGACCTATCTTTTATGGTAACATACTGAATAACAATAACATATAATCAACTAGCAAAACTTTATGATTACTGTCTGTGGACAAAATTCTTTGAGGCCTGCATGACAGATTTTGATATAACACTCTGTTATGCCTCATATAATGAACTCTCAACCGTGTTGAGTTTTACCATATAGCTCCAACAGAAGAATTATGGCCCCAAATGATTTGAGATGTGATTTCTGGTTTGCCATAAATCAATAATTTTGGCTTGCTTCAGACCTTGATCCAAGATATTTTCAGAGACTATAGAAATGCACTAAGTTTATTTCCTGTTGAATTCTCATTTACATATAATTTCAAAAATTATAGCTATGCGTATTACATATATGTCATACTCAATTAAGGCCAATAGTCATATTGAGATTTTTTTCAGCAGCTACATTGAAATCTTATGAATTCGTTTGATCCCACAGCTGACCCATGTTTTATATGCAATATTTCTGCAAGAAAATTGGTACTAAACCATTTGTTTGGTGACCTTTTAGCAATAATCTGGTCTCTGAAGTTCTTAACAGCTGGGGCTGCTGGTGTATATCAAAATGAAAGAATAGTTTTAGAAATAATGTCCTTTGCCTTTCCTGGTTGATAGCTGCTTCTAAGTTGGAGTTGGGATAATGATCCCAATTTTGTAGTCATCTACTGACACAGTGTGAACAATTTGATTCATCTGATCTTTGGCTTTTTGATCATTAAGTTACTCAGAAATGCACTAACAACTGAACTGTCATAGCTAATTATGGACATTTTTGTTTGTATGCTGTCAATTATACGTAATTTTCTCTTTTTTTTACATGAACCTCTTACGTTTAATGTATGTAACCATCTACTGCAGGTGATGTACTAAGATTTAATTGAAATTATATTTCATTTCCTATCGTGTAGGACTTTTTGTCCCAGTCATCATTTCTTTCATAAACAAGGTTTAGTGAATCTAGGAATGGATTGATCATATTTCAGTCCTTTCTAAACCTGCACACACTGTCTGCATTGTGAATAATGTCATTTTGGTTTTGAAGACCTGAGTTTGAATGGCCTCAAGGCACAAAATAGGGGCATAAAAAATAGAGATGGTTTGCTAGTTCACTCTTGTATACAAAAAAATATTTTGGGCTAGATTGTGATCTGTTTCTGTACTCCCCATCACACAATTCAAGCACAGCTGATGTCCTTGCACTTACCTGAATGCAAGAACAACGTGAGGGTAATGTGCTACTATAATGGCTACCTTTAGGGGGGAAGAAATGTAGAAGCATCCAGGAGCTCTTCCGGGGGTGGTGTAACACTACACCGCCCTCACTTGACTTCTACTCACTTGAAAATTAGGTTCTGTTAGAACCCAATGTTGAGGAGGAGTTTTAACTAATATGATATTAAATATGACTTTGGGTTTGTCTTCAATAGACTTTTGTATCTCATATTAGTTGATTGCCAGTTATCTTGAGATAGTTAACGCATTTGTGAAGTCTAGTGTGGACACTCCCACATGTTTAATTTAGGCTACATTTGTTTCTTCTTTATGCTGGGATAAGCATAAAATAAAGAACAAATGGTTTATAATCTGGATAAAATGGACAAAAGTCTAGTGAAGATAAGCTCTTAACAGTCAGTGTAGACAAAAACCATAGTGTTTTAACATCACGTCAGCTGGTCATGAGCTATAGGTTTGTCCCTGTCCACACTAACTGCAAGGTCATATTTAACATTGTGTTAGTTAACATGGCTCCTGGAGGTCTTGTTCTACCACTACCATATATATGGCACTGTCCAGACTGGAATTCATGCCATTCTGTTCCGTACTCATCTTTATAGGTTCTTATATTGTGCTCTTCACCCTAGTATCTGAACACCTACCAGGTCAACTGCTTGGAAGGGAGTTACACTCACCATACAGAGATGTAATTGTAAGGTTATGAAGACATTGGTGCAAATCTTGTCAGGTATTCCTTTAGCACATGGTAAAAGTCTATTAAAAACTACAAAAACCAGAATTGGAACTGGTTGGAAAATATTCCCCCATTCCTACAGAAAATGTCAATTTTCATGAAAAAAAACAAAAGACAATGCTTTTGTTTTTGACTGGAAAGTTTTTGAATGCAAAGTTTGCAGTTTGAGGGTTTTCATTTAGAAGTTAAAATTGTCAAAGGAAAGCAGAGTTTTCTGTTTAGTCAAATTCTCAATTTTCTATTTTCTTCTTAAAAAAAGAAATAAAGAACGGTTTCAATGTAAATATTTCAGTCCGCTCTACACTGAAGCAAAATATTGTTATTGAATCAATTAGCAGATTGCTTATGGTTGCAATAGTCTGTTATCAAGTCAATACAAATGAAATCATTGCATGAGCCCAATCTGACAGTTTGATGCCTTGATTACTAGCCTACAGATGCTCTGCTGGTCTCCTGGGCTCTGTGGCCTCAAAGTATGTGGAGTTGTAAAGTCCCCCTCCCTTGCTCCCTCTCAAAGGAACTGTCTTTGGACCTGATTTTGATCTCACATTGGTTTATAATATCCCTTCATTAGGCATTGTTCTCTTTACACTCTGTATATGTGCCTATGCATAGAGAGGGTAAAACATCACTACCAGTATGAGTGAAGGATTCTAGTTTGTAGCATTTTACATCTTCTTTTCACAGAGTGTAAACCTTTGAAGATTCAGGTTCACTGCCCCAGCTCCTCCAGTCCAGCTCAGTGGAAGAGAGGAGGAAGGCAAGAGTGACTCACACCAGATGTGTGCTCCCTGGATTCTTGGGCCAGCCACGGGTCCATCCAGTGTCTGGCACGTTTGTACAATCTAAGAGATGCTCTAACTTAAACCAATTGTCAAGGGATCCAAGGGCTCTTTTGGTAGCCAAAGAGTTACAGGGTCTAGGGACAGTTTGGCCTTGCCCATTTTTCCTGCCCACATTCCCAGCACCCAGAAAAGTGGAACAGGGATGACCTGTTATGTTGTCTCTCTGCCATCTGTGGGTTCCCTTACACAGAGGAAATATTTACATGGCCCTTTAAGATGGATTTTAGTGCTTTGTGTTGCAGAATGGTGCATAGCCGCTGTAGCAGGGCCAAAGATTGGATCCACTGACTTTAGAGGAATTACTCCTGATTTATGCAAGTATATCTGAAATTAGAATCAGAGCTTCTGAGTCTGTCAAATTATCCTTGCTGGCATGAGGTGGGGGACTATGTTCTGAGCATGTAGCTGGTTCTTTTCCAGCAAACTTAATGTCAGTCAATTGCAAAATAGGAAAGAAGCCTAAATGGCCATGAACCTTTGCTACGGAGTTGTTTCCTAGCTGACAATTTTATTCCACAGGACGGCCTTGGAAAACTGTTAGGGGGTCACACAGTATAGAAAAGACATGACAATTGGGGGTAGTAGCAGTACGGCCTGCCCATAACACCAAGGTATTTTTATAAATTATAATAATAATAACGGAGAACTGTTCATCAGAAGATGGGAGAATATAACCGATAGCTGTGGTTCTGCTGTTAGTTATTGTGTTAATTGTTCCAAGCTGACATGTTTGTGAATGTGTATTATGTTAGGTGGCTTTTTATTTAGATTGTATTTTTCGTAAACCTATTTACTATAAATTAGTCATCACAACATTTGAAGCACTAGAAACAAAGTTGATTACTTGAGCTTCAACATAATATAATCAAACATTTCTGAGGGGCTGTTCACACTTCTAGCATACAGCAGAATAGCTCCGTGTCTGCATTAGTTTCAACGTGCCATGGGGCACCCTACTTACTCAGGATTGTGTGGGACCTGCAACTTTGTAGACTTGCACTCTTCAGGTGCTTTTCCATTCAGGCTAAAATAAATCGGAAATACGAACAAAGACTTTGAATAAAAAAGTTCTGTCTGAGACTACTGAACTTCGCTGAAATCACAGGAAGGATTGATGAGGAATTGCTTGCTGGTTTCTTTACCACATTTTCATTTACTTAGCCCAGCAATAGGTTTAATAAGTGTACTTTATACATAAAAGTAACATTTCCCTAGTCATTTCCTCAAACTGACCACAACTTAAACTTTCTGGCAACCTTAATATATGGCACTTAGACTTCTGGAGTGCTTTGTCTAATTAGCATGCAGAGGACTGACAAACTGACATGACTTCCATTAATCAGTTCTGATAGTCTACACTGAACTTTCTTTTACCTTGTGTATTAATTCAGCACTAAGGCACTGTCAGAAAATGGTGGAGAATTCCTTTGGGATTGCACATTTGCTGGAAACTGAAATGTGGGAAGATAATAAATCATGTGAATTTCTGGCACTCTTTCCCCCTCCATGATGGGACTTCTGGAACAATTAAAGCTTGACAGTTCAGCTGCACTATTTCACTCGCTTTTGCTTAAAAATAAAATACAGGGAATTGAACTTATCACACACAATCTTATTTTCTGAAATTCATGTTGCATTTGTAAACAGCTCCTTCTTTTGTTCCATTGATTGGCTCCCATGGTCATGACAGGTTTATCTAAATCCATTAATAGTTTGTTTCTTTACAAGAGTCTAGAGAAGAATTAATAACCTGTAGAAAGAGAGGGGAGTAATATTATCAGTCATGTTTATTGAGGATGCACTTGTCTTTTCATTTTCATGCTGCAAGGTGTGAATGCTCAGATTAAAATATATTTGCTTAAGGCTGCAATTTTCAAAAGAGTTTATGGAACTAAGCATCCAAATTCAACAGGAGTTGTATGACGAAGGTCTTTTGAAAATCCCAACCTGAACTCCCACTGCAGTAAGTGCTGGTATATGAAAAATATCCATGTTGTTTTTACTTGTAGATGACCAGTGTCATGGAGGGGAAACTTAAATGCACCCTCTTTGCAGGCATCAGGGTGTGTTTATGTCTCACTTCAAAGGTATGAGGACACACACCCCACCTCCTGATTAAGGGAAATGTAAGTATTCGCTACTGGAAACGCTATTCTACTTTTGAAGATCAATTGACTATTATATTTCCAAACTTTACCTTCTGTCCTCTCTTCAGACGAATACTTTCCACACAGTAATTTAGTTATACAATGAAAAGATTCACGTACATCAATGTATAAATTGCTTGCACAGAACACTGGAATTTGGACAAACCTTGTGTACAGGGCTGGCTCCAGGTTTTTGCTGCCCCAAGAACCAAAAAAAAAAAAAAAGCTATACTGCTGCTGCTGAAAAAAAAAAAATCCCCAAAAAACAGAGAGCCGCTCCCAAATGCCGCCCCTTGAGAAGTGCTGCCCCAAGTACATGCTTGGAACGCTGGTGCCTAGAGCCGGCCCGGCTCATGTAAACCTTCTGCCAGGTGGACTCAGCAGCAACAAAGTCCAGGTTCAATATCTAGGGGTTCCTCTTAACCATACAGCACAGAACCAGCTTGAGCCCCAACCCAGTAATCTGGGAAAACATAACTGCACCCCTAGGTGTCTCTAAGAGGCAATACTTCCTCACTTGCAAGAACTGAGTCTGTGTATAACAAAAGATAACTTGTATTAAAGGGGAAAGGGAGCCAAGCATTAATTTGGGAAAACACCACAACCACATGCAAAAACATGGGATTATAAGCAAACCCAACGCCATAGCACAGTGTCCTTTTCCTCCGTTTCCAACCTTGCAGTGGGAAAGTCTGATGAATGTCTAACACATCACTCCCCTCTCGCACCACTGCACTCCATTAGCAGTTGGCTGTTTTTGGTTAGTGAAGATCCAGAATTCAGCTGTGCGGTCGCAGGGGTACACCTCCCACCCCATAATGTGCATATGTGTGTGTCGGGGGGCATCGAGCAATGCCACTGTGCAGCTCTGCAACTGGCTCTGCTGCTGCTGTGGGATGCTCACTGCCACTTCTTCAATCCCGTGTTCTGAGGTTCTACCGCCTAACCCAAGTCTTTAGTAATTTCAGCTTTTAGTGATTTCACTGGATAGCAAGGGACTTTACTGCCAGTACAGCCTCTGCATTGTCTTTCATTTCACCACTGTCCCTACACCAGGTCTAAGACATACTCCCTAGATCTGCTTATCAGTAATTCAGCTCTACTAATCACTGAATAGAAACAATCATTCTCCATTGAGCCTAATCAGCTCTGTCTTTAAACACTGGAAAGAGGAGATCAAATGGGGTCTGGAACTCTTTAGGCAGAGCCCATACCCCTCTCATTTCCACCAAAAAGGGCTTAGCATCCCTATACCCTGCTTAGCAAATGAGGTTCAGTTTAGGGTGACTCCCTCAATCAGATCAGGCAAAGTACAGTTCTGCATACAATAAGGATAAAAACCATTTCATGATCCCTGTACTAACGTAATTTGTAACCCAACACCAGCCAAAAGTGATCATTTTGGCAAAGTAGCGCCATAATGTTGCACATCTAGGCAGAGTAGGCATGTCTGTGCAAATACAGTTAATACAGGAATAACAGTTAATATATACAAACATCCACAACCAGCATTTGGAATTCTTGGAATAATGTTCGTAACTCTCTGGGTGTTTCCCACACAGGTTTTCCCCACCTTCTTGCTATTATGTAATTTTCTATGCATGGTATACCTTATCATACAATCCACATACATACCCAAATCTCTGACCTTCTAAAGAGATGACTTCTTAGTCTGCAGTGTGGCATCAGAAATGCACGTTTGTCACCCGGACTCCTCAAAGCCAAGAATGGCAGCCCCATAGTTCCCTTCCAAACTCCTTAGAATCTCCTCAGCAAAAGTAGTCTGAAGATCTATGTAGTTAGTAGCAATTCCAGTCCTGGAGTCCATAGCTGTCTGTCTCCTTAGTGTCCAGTGAGGTAGAGAGCCTTGTAATCTGGATCCAACATGGCATAGGCTCTGAGACAGTAGAGACATCTTAGGGCAGGCCATCACTTAAAACGCTGCATCAGTGCAGCTTCGCTGCTGTAGCACTTGGTGAAGATGCTCCTATGCTGAGGGGAGAGCTTCTCTCATCAGTGTAGTTAGTCCATCTCCCCAAGAGGTGGTAACTATGTCAATGGGAGAAACCATCCCATCAACATAGCATTGTCTACACGGGGGATTAGGTCTCTGTTAATTATGTTACTGGGATGTGGATTTTTCACACCTCTGAGTGATGTACTTATACTCATATAGGTCTGTAGTGTAGACCTGGCCCTAGTCCTGCATTGCTCAGCTGCTCAAACTCCTCCTATTTACAACCTTTTTACCACTGATCTCTGATTGGCTCAGCTCTCAGATGATGGATGTGTGAGACCAGTCATTCTCAACCAGGGGTATGCATATCCCTGGTGGTAACCAGAGGTCTTCCAGGAGGTACATCAGCTCATCTAGATAGTTGCATAGTTTTACAACAGACTACATCAAAAGCACTAGTGAAGTTAGTACAAACTAAAATGTCATACAGACAATGACTTGTTTATACTGCTCTATATACTATACACTGAAATGTAAGTACAATATTTATATTCCAATTGATTTATTTTATAATTATATGGCAAAAATGAGAGAGTAAGCCATTTTTCAGTAATAGTGTGTTGTGACACCTTTGTATTTTTATGTCTGATTTTGAAAGCAAGTAGTTTTTAAGTGAAGTGAAACTTGGGGGTACACAAGACAAATCAGACTCTTGAAAGGGGTACAGTAGTCTAGAAAGTTTGAGAGCCACTGTGCTAGACTGCTTGCCCTAATGGAAATCCTCTGTTCAGCTTCAGAAACAGCTATTGAGTATGTCCAGTAACTACAACCACTTCCCCTCCACTCTAGATACCTTTGGGCCCTTCTAACTTAAGACCAAAATCTTCAAAGGTACTTAGGTGTTGCACCACTCAGCATGGCAGTACCTAACTCCTAGGTGGCATGCTACCTAGTGGAATACTGAGCCCTGAGCTAGGTGACCAGGCTCCCAATGTAATGCCTGGGGAAATCAAGGCACCTGGGAAAGCGATTCTCAGAAGCCAGCAAGCTCAGCGGGGAGCCATATAAGATAGTCAGGGTTGAAATGCGGAAGGAAGAGGCTTAGGCGCCTAAGTGGCTGGCAGGCCAGATATCCTCCCTCCACTCAGGCTCCTGGCTGCAAACCCTCTCTTGGAGTTAGACACCTAAGCCAGGCCAGGGATTTTAGGCAGCCCATTCCCTAGCAGCTGAAACCAGCTCTTTCTCTTTCAATCTCTTGCTCACACTCAATACCACTCTTCTGCTCTCCTCAAATTTTCCCTGTGTCTCTGGCTGTCTTTTGTGGGGTACTGTGCTGCCCCTCCCTCACGGTCCACATCCACCTCTCCTGCTGCAGGGTCTGGCATGCAAGGAGCAAAGTTACAGGATCAGGCTCTGTTGGTGAGGTGGTACTTCCTCCACCTAGCTTGAAAATCTGACTTCGGGGCTTCGACTTGAGCTAGGGCTCGGAGCTGCTCATTGGCTGTAGGGTGGTGTCAAAGCTTAGGTGGTTTGGTGAATGCCAATAAGCAGAAAGGAAGGCGTATAGGGGACTTAGGCACTTATGGAATTAGGCAGCAGCTGGGCAGTGGTTTTGAAAATGCCTAAATGGTGAACTTTGGTGCCTAAAGAAGCAAGTAGGCACATAGATGTTTGAGGATCTGGGCCTCAGTGCCCTGTCCTGTTCTGTGCAGACACACAGAGGATTCAATAAAGAAATCTGTCTCCTTCCCACTGCTTCTTTCGCCTCTTGGGACAAAAAGTAAGTCAGTCAACTGCTGCAGTACCAGCGCATGAGTTACCTTAGTAGTGATGCTTACCTTCCTATCTTTTCAAACATGTTGTTGAAAATCTAAGTCCAGAGAAGTGACATATTTACAGATGACCCAGATTCATGGAATAATTCTGTGCTCTTTCATCATGCAGATGTCTGTGGGACTGTAGACCATAGTTCCAGATCACGTGGGAGTTGTATCTTAATAAGGATAAGGCCTTTCATATGCTTAACCTATAGACCCTTCTCATTTTGGGTGGTGCTGTTTCCAGCTTTCATAACAACACGAGTTTCTTGGATATTGATAGCAGTTGCCCTGAACCAAATATCCAATAGGTCTCTGGGTTAGGAGCACATTCTATGTCTCACTTACACCTTTAACTCTTTCATATTAGGTACTTTGGGAAAACAAAAAGCACTCTTCCCATCGCTGTTTATGAGGCAGAAAAATGATTATAGCCCTGATGTATAGTCATTAGAACATTTCTCCTTGTTTTCTTTGTAAACCCCTAAGTATTGCACAGAAATAGTTTTAACAGATGCCCTATTTGTGGAGAAAATTAAAATATAAGACTGTAACAAATGTTTTTTTTGTAGAAGCAGCAAAAATCAAAGTAGATTCTGTTGGATATGCATAAACCGTTGTATGCACCAAGATCTTGGTAGAAAGCAGGGAACATTTGCTTGAACGATGTAATCTTCTATTCTCTCAAGAAATATTTTGTTTGAAATTTTCAGTATTTTTCTGTTATGTGCAAGTAACAATAGGTGAACTCTCCTGTGGCTAATTTAAGTGCCTTGAATACCCAACATGATTATGGTAAATGTGTGTAGCCTACTGGATAAAGTATATACTTTATCTTCCACAAAGTATCCTGAATGTAAGAAAAACAGTTCAGCCAAACATTCTAAAATTACACCTTCAGAACAGTCATGCTGGAAAATGATTAATCATTTAGGCCCCAATCCTGCAGTGAGCTCCATGCAGGGACCGTTGAAGTGTTGTTAGCAATACTGGGAGCCTGTCAGTAGTAGAAGTTTCAGCTGCTGACATTTTTTTTTCCTGTCACCATGTCATCTAGCTGCTGGGAGTAGTAATCAAGAGTGCTGAAAACTGTCAGCAGCCAAAATTCCATCTACACTAAATTCCTACTGTTGCTAATGCCTGTTCAGTTGAACTGCTGTTGACGGGGATGTGAAAATGTATATGATATTATTTCCCAGCCACACATCGGGCCATTGGCATCAGTAATATTAATCGTGCCAGTAAAGACTGTTCACATGAGTAAGACTGAGCAATAAATTGGCCAAACTGAAAGAGACAGATCAAGATTTTGATAAATTATAACCTTGTGTTTGATGTACCAGGGAATGTTAGAGTGAAGGTGTAGTATATTCTATAATCACTTTGTAATGGCTAGTGATTTTTGGATGGAGGTGTTATCCAAGCGTGATAATAGTTGTTTATTAGTAGAGCAGACTTGGTCTGACTTGTAAGGTTATAGTGTAAGTGGTTTCAATCTTATTAGGAAGTTGGCTATGAGACTTGATTTACTTTCTCACTACCGTGAGGAGGTATATGCTCATCTCACAGTGAGCATACTCACCAGTTGGCAGAATGCTGTCACTATAGCCAGAATGTTCAACTGTGCCCACTAATTTTGGGTGGCTCCATTTTTGGGTGCCCAACTACAGACACCTTAGGTCTGCTTTTCAGAGATTTGGAGTAACCACAGCCCCCAGGGACTTAAACTGGAGTTTTGGGTGCTCAGCACTTTTGAAAATTAGGCTCAAGCCAGGTAACCAAAACTGGGGGCATTCAAAGTCAGTGGCCAGAAAGACTTTGATGCTAATGGGGACTTCTGCATCCTCAGATTGCCAGTGTATTTGTTGTTTGCACCTGGACACCCCAAACTTGGTAATGGTGCCAATGGTGGAAAGATAGATTTGCAGAACAGCTAGTGATGAGGAGAGGAGATTGCAGGCTTTGTTGCAGTTGTAGGAATCTTTCTACGGAGATTAAGGGACTGCAAATTGGCATTTGGGTTGATAACATGTCAATAGTTTAAACATGGGAAAAAAGGGAACCTTAAGATCTGCCAGGTTTAATTGTGCTAATTACATAATGTTAACCCGCTGTTGGAAAGTTTGAGGCAAAGCTCTTCAGCTTCTTAGTTATTTTTGGTCGTAGGAAATATCATCACTGAGCACTGAACAGCTAGTTCAATTGAATCAGAGATTAAAGGCAAGCCTCCTGGAGAAAGAGAGAGAACAATCTGTTTCTTTTTAGGTTGATTTTGATTTAGGTTTGTGTATTTGGAAATATAAATCATCAGTTTATCATGTTTTGTTCATCAATAATTAAGCCCTACCTCCCCCAGCCCTTTTCCAAAAGGACACGCTCTGCAGGTAGCTCCAATGTTCTGGGTGACAGCATGTAGCCTTGTATGAGTAAGCCTCCAAGACCTTGACCCTGCAGCTAACAGCTGCAATGTTAGAGAGCTTTCCCTTCACTCCTTCCTTGTCAAGCAGACAGAAAGCAGAAAACCAGAAGTCCGAAGTGCAGGCAATGTGATGCTTGTTGGGATTAGTTTCAAGCAAGTGTATCCATAGCTCTACATGCCTGCAGACTCTGTTCCCAGTGTTTCATTCCCAGCTCTGATGCCACAGAGCCTTTACCCCATGTCCCTGTTCCCAGCTCTGATGCTGCAGAGCCATTACCCAGTGTCACCTTTCCCAGCTCTGACCCCACAGAGCCTTTGCTTGTGTCCCTATTCCCCATTTCCCCCTCCTCTTCTTTGCAGGCCCAAATATACCTGCAGCGCATGCCCATAGTCTCACCCCTTGCAATTTATGGTTATGTTCCCCTCTTGGAGGCTCATGAGTCTGGGATCTTCATCCCATCTCTTTTGTATCTCACGGGAGGGGTAAGGAGTGAGGTTCTCCCTAGCCAAGGCCAGGCCTTTCTTTGGCTTTCAGTGTGTTTTATGCCTCCCCCACAGCACCTCTTGCCCCTCCTAACTGGTTGCTTGACCTTGGCTTAAGAGAAGAGCCAGGCAGCCTTCCAGTGTATGCTCATATATTAGACTCCCACCATACCCAGTAACACTTTTAACTCCGTCTCTTATCTCTTTTCATCCCATCTGCTTGTCCCATCTGATGTCTTTGTTCACACACATTAGTAAGAATATCAAAAAGTCAAACCCAAAATTCTATCTCAGGCTAACAAACATGCCTATATACTAACGTACATGACCTGTTGTGCACATGTGGAGCCTCACTGACTTCCTGGGGGCTCTATGTGAACCTAGGGGTATGCTCACACCATTTAAATGGCAGGATCAGGCTTTAACTGAGTAAAACTCCATCTTCTCTGTATTTGTAGGAATGCTGAAAGTCACTGAGCAAATAAAATATTTAACTTCACAAACTACCATCCATAAAAATGCATTATGGGTGTATGTTCCCCTTGATGCCTGTGCTAATTTCCAATAACATTATTGGCTAGGATGTCTGCTTTCATTTTTATTTATTTTATATCTCTGAATTGTAAATCCAAAATGTGACATCTTAATGAAATAGTACTGGTTTATGGTAGCATTTTATCACGGCAGCAAATTTATGGGAGGCACCATTGAATTGTGTGTAAATTTAGCAGTTTAGATTACATACTTATTTACTGATGTGGTAAATAAAGGACCTCCTGAAATTGTTTACATTCTTCAATGAGCGCACAGACCTAATTGCACTAATGTATATTGTATTAGACATTATGTAAAGCTAAAGAAGCCTGAAGATGGGAAAAGAAACCCTACAATTAAGCTTTATATAATCTAATCTTTCCTGCAGGTTTTGCAATGTTGAAGAAAGTTGTGCAAGTCTGGAGAGATTGAACTTCTCTTCAAAGCTTTTTGAGCATAAATCAATGCAGTCAGGCCCACCTCCATAATTTTCTACGAAAATGAGAAAACTGAGAGGTCTTTGAAAAGGACAAAAGTTGATCTCTGCTGGAGATTTAATTGTGTGTGTTTAGCCAAGCTCTTTCTGAACATGTATGGCTTAAGGAATGGAATGGCTATTCTCCATTAGTTTAGCTACAGAGTTAAATAGGTCTTTTATGACATTGAATTCAAATACACAGATAAAAACAAAATACCAGTTCAATCTGAAAAATAGATCTTTTTTCATGTACTTGAGTAAATTTTAAGTGCCACTCATATAGGATAGTTATACTAGAAAAAGGATGTAAATATAATACAGGTTTCAGGGTAGCAGCCATGTTAGTCCGTATCCGCAAAAAAAAACAGGAGTACTTGTGGCACTTTAGAGACTAACAAATTTACTTGAGCTTAAGCTTTCGTGGGCTATAGCCCACTTCTTCGGATATATAGAATGGAACATATATTGAAGAGATATATATACACATAAAGAATGAAAAGATGGGAATTGTCTTACCAACTCTGAGAGGCCAATTAAGTAAGAGAAAAAAACTTCTGAAGTGATAATCCTGATAGCCCAGTACAGACAGTTTGATGATAAGTGTGAGAATACTTCCAAGGGGAGATAGATTCAATGTTTGTGATGGCTCAGCCATTCTCAGTCTCTATTCAAGCCTAAATTGATTGTATCTAGTTTGCATATCAATTCCATCTCAGCAGTTTCTCATTGGAGTCTGTTTTTGAAGCTTTTTCTGTTGCAGAATTGCCACTCACAGGTCTGTAATTGAATGACCAGACAGGTTAAAGTGTTCTCCTACTGTTTTTTGAATGTTATGATTCCTGATGTCAGATTTGTATTCATTAATTCTTTTGCGTAGAGACTGTCTGGTTTGGCCATTGTACATGGCAGAGGGGCATTGCTGACACATGATGGCAATGTGATATATGCCAGCAATGCCCCTCTGCCATGTACGTTGGCCAAACAGGACAGTCTCTATGCAATATTTTTACAATACAATACAATATTTTTAATAAGTGAATTCAGCTTTCAAGAAAGTTCCTAGTCTGACAATGCTTTAGACTGCTTACAAACAGGCACAGTGTGTCAGAAACCAGACATGCATAGGGGGATATGAGGGTGGCATTCTTTATGGTCATTTAATCCTTGATAACTCTATTGAGATTGTCAGCAAGGGTGCTGTTATGGGAGTTTCATATAAAAGAGAGATACAGCTGTACATATGAGTATATGTAGATTGATGTGAAGAGCATCATCTACTGGCGCACAAGACTATGTAACATTGATCCTACAAATTCATGGACTATAAAGTTACTAAAGACAAAGTGGGTGAGGTAATGTCTTCTATGGACCAACTTCTGTTTGTGAGAGAGACAAGCTTTGGAGCCACACAGAACTCTTGTTCAGGTCTGGGAAAAGTACACCCAGCATCAGGGCAAAATGCAAGGCAGAACAGCTTGTTTAGCATTAGTTAGCACATATTGTAAGGGGCCACTCTACCTTACGCTAAACAAGGTGTACCATCTTGCCTTTTGCCCTGATGCCGGGAGTACCTTTCCCAGACCTGAAGAAGAGCTCTGTGTGGCTCGAAAGCTTGTCTGTCTAATCAACAGTAGTTGGTCCAATATAAGCTATTACCTTACCCATCTTGTCTCTCTAATATTGAGACTGACACTGCTACAACTACACTGCATACAATAAAGTTACTGTCATTGTGAACTGAAAATGGCTTCCAGATCACACAGCTCTTAGCAGGTGCTAGTTGTGTAAGTGTTTTCTGTGACATGGACACCTCTTTTCTAAGGACAGGGCAGAGTTTCATGTATTATAATCAGAAAGAACTAGCAATAACTACCAAATATAGCAGGATTTCCAAAATTTGGTGTTTAGTACTTCTCCGTCTCTAACTTGTTAGTTAACATTGTCACTGGTTTTCAGATAGTTGAACTATTCTATATTATAATGCACCGGTGTCTTTAATTCTTCCATGCTGCTCAGAGAGACTCAGTGCAGAAATTCAGTTTAGTGAAGCAGGGAGGTACGACAGGAAAAGCTATGGCTGACCGGGGTTGCTGCTAACGATGGGGAAATTACTGTTACTCCTAGCAATATTGAACTGTTCCTTCAGAAAAATGGATGGGTTCAGTTAGAAAGGAGTATAAGGTTAGATTCTGATGTACACTAAAGCCTCTTTACACCATTCTAGCAACATAAAGAAACCTTAAAAGTAGGAATAAATTACAATTATAGCCATTCTAGGTAAACTTACACTGCCAAAGTAACATTAAGGGGCCTTAGTGTAAATCAGAATCTGGCCCAAAAATTGGAATGGGAGAGATTATATTCTCAGACTTTCCAGCTCTGTGTTTCCCTGTGGGCTACAGATTTTTTTACTTTTTTGACAGGAAAATGTGTGTTTACTGATGTTGGACTCAATATTCATTGTAAGGTTTGAAATCAGTGACTGATTTGTGTAGACTAAGAAATAGCCCAGGCACTAAATGTTTCAGCCATCATTTGTGTCTTTGGCTTCTCCCACAATCTAGATTTTCCCAGATTTTCTTACAAAACATAATTAAAAGCAAATATATCTTTCTTGCTCTCTCTCCTTTTTAAAAAACATAAATGTTCATACTTCTCATCCTATTCCAGTTGGAAATTTCCTTGGAGAACATCTGGGCGCTACCTTTGAATTTTTCAAGTTGTTCCCTATGATTGGAGTAAAAACACTTTTCCTGGGAAAAAATAGTAATACATTCTTTCAGATTCCTGACTTTCCAGTGGTACGTCCTTGAGTAATTATCAAGAATTGGGGAAAATGGCTTAGCTTTCTGGATCTCCATTTAACAATTTTGGAATTAAGTAATACATTTGGGGTACAATTAGCAGGCAGTGCCATCATCCATCTTCTTAGGACTTTTCAGCATGAAAAAGGAAAAAGACATTACTGGAAATATGAAATGAAAGTATAATTATTTGTTGGATTTAAACATGGCGCACTGATCAACCACTACTCAGGAATACAGGCAGTTATTTGTGCTCCACACTGGAGTTTTGTACAGATAACTTTAAAAGGGGAAGACACTTCTGATGGTTTTGGCCCTGAATTTATATAAATATATGAACAATTATACAAATTTGCAACATTATTTATTTTGAGAAGACGACTTTGGCAGGTATGGTTTCTGCATTATAAAGCTATAAATCATTAACAGTCTTGTCACTCTCTGAGAGGAGCAGCATGAGGGTGGTAGAAAGAAGTAGAAAGAGGAATAGCCATGTCCATGCTGGAAGACTGACAAAAGCTGCCCCTTTTTTAATTCCTTCCAGCATCTGGTATCCTCTGTAGACTCATTAAGTTAGCATGAGCTCTTCCTGGAGATCTAATTCTGGCTGTTTAGGGATCCATGGTTTCCAGAAATAGAATAACTCATTCTCTTGCCCTCTGCAGACAAACGCAGGAGATGTACTTCTTGGCCCTAATCTGGTTTTCTGGTGTCTCTGCCATGGGTTTTAAGTACTTGCTTGTCACAAGGTTTGCCAAATGAATAGTTCTGGCTTATTCTTTCTGATTACACTGAAGTGACAGCAATCCTACGTGATTTTAAAGTGTTCTCAGAGGGTGGGGAGGTCACATATTTGATAGGAGGGCCTCAGGTAGTTAGAACTTTTGCTACAGTGGCAGAAGGCCAAAGTGGAGTTGTGATTTAAGGGCAATACCATGAAAAAACAACCAAAGAGTCTGACTTGAGCTTTTTTTTCAGTGCACTGGAGGAGCCCACAGACTAACAGGAGGCACGTAAAGCCTGGAAGGTGTCCAAAAAGTTTGAGCAGACTGTTCTGGTTTTGGATGCTACACAGACATGCATCTGCCTTAAAGCATCAAAGCCCAACCTGTCTTTGCCTTTTTAAATGGCATTCCTTCCCAGAAGCTGAGTTGTCTTTCTGAATTGCTATTGGCATGTTCAGGCACTAATGCTGCAGAATAATGCCCTTAATAAATGACTTCTGGATGGAGGACAAAAGCAGAATGAGATTGGATACACTGAAGAATGTGGCAGTGGTTTGCATTACTTTGGAAGTCAGTTGACTTGGGATTTGTAAATACCTATTGGGAAACAAGCAGATGCTATAAAAAGTGCATCTATCAAGAAAACAACTTTACAAAAGATTTAACATTTAAATGTAGAATGTGTATGTGTGTCATCTGCGTAAAATCCTGACAGGGTCCTTAGTTAGCTTCTGACATGCACATGTCTAAAGTGTGATTTGCAGAAATGATTTGCATTTTGGAGTAGAATAACATTTGGTGTAATAGTGTCATACACTGGCTGAACTTTCAAGCAAGGGACATAAATGAGATGCCTTGTGTAGTATAGGCTGCAGCATCCTTGTTGTGGTCAACTGACAAAGCTGTGGTTGAAAGAGGTAGGTATTGTCACAACACTGCAGTGGGAGATGACAGAAGAAGGAAAACAGACCAAGTGAAAAGCTAAATATGTTGGATGATATGCAACTCTTGTTGTTTTACATTATTTTTAATGCTCTAAGCCTCTTAAATAAGGGTGGAGGCATAAGAATTTTTATTTTATTTTATTTTATTTTTCTGTGCTCTCTGTAAAGTTATACTAGTTTTTGCCGAAAGGAAATTATAGGAAAAAACTAAGGCATTACCTCTCAGACTGGTGGGACTATATTGAACCTGACTCTGGTTGCATTTGCAACAACATAAGGCTCTAATTCAACAAAACACTTAAGCATGTTTAAGGGTGTCCCTATTCAGCAAAGTAGATAAGCATGTGCCTAACTTTAAGCACATGTTTAAGTTCCTTCAACTATTGGCTTAGGACTTTGCTGTATGTAAGTGCTTTGCTGAATAGAGATGGTTGGCTAAATCAGGTCCTGCATTAGGAGCAACTCTATTGAAGTCAATGGAGTTATACTGGTGTAAATGAGATCAAACTCTGGCCTAGAGAATGGAATTCAGCTCTAGAGACAAATTAAACTCTATCATCTTTTCTTACACCATTGTTATTACATATGTAGTTCTTTTCTTTTTGATAATCAGTGTCTTGCATAATACTGCAATAGATGACCTGTATATGCTCTCTTCTTTCTACACAGGAAACAGTTTATAGCCTGCTGTGTATGTGTTTTGACTTTCTGAAAAGGAGAGAAAACAATGGATATCAAGAGACAAACTCAACCTGACATTTGCTTCACTGTATACTTTACAGTGACAGCTCTGTTTTATATGGCATCTTTGTATCATATTCTCACTGTTCAAAAAGACAATGACAAAATTTAATAAAATGTATAGAGGAAAATGTGCTCAAATGAGATGTTTTCCTTCCTTACTGAAGAGAATGAGGGATCATGCTCAGTTCTGGAGTTGAGTTGCAAAACATTCGACAACACAGTGGTTTATTATGGAACTGTTGTCATAACTCCATTGTTAATGATGCAATAAGATTCTTTTGTAAAGCTGTTTTGCCCTCCTCTAGCTTTGACTTGGGAAAATGGTTCGGAAAAGTGTCAGTTTTATTCTGGAAGGAAAGATGGATTTTTTTTTGCAGAGTTTGAAGAAAATTATTGAAATTAATTTTGTGGTAAATGTTGTTACTTTGATTTGAAATTTATTCTAGAGTCTAACATTTATTTAGGGTCCCATTAGGTAAATAATGTCCATACTACTCCCTCCAACTTTCTATATAGTTAAATCTATTTGAAAGCTAGTGGAGATATGATATTTGAAGAAATTAGTTTGTAATTTATAAAGGGAATAAAATATGTAGTCTGTTGTTCATAGGTGTAGTTGGGATGGAAATGGTGGAGTTTCTGCTCTGTATATGATGGGCAAGATATTGGTGTGTCTGGTCCACAAGGATGGGTGAGTAGAGGTTTGAGACTGTAGTCCACATTGGAATAGTATATGATATAAAATGGTATTTTTTGGGTAACTGGATTTATAGAATGAAGCTTGACGGGGATATGGGAGTGATGGAACATGTTATGCTGCCCTGGCAATGAGAAATGAGGACTCATCCCCAAAAATCGGGGAGGAGAAGCCAGGTACCTCCAAGGCTGGGAGGATCGTAGCCACAACTCCCAGGAGGAAATGTAGGGTAGTGGTGGTTGGTGAATTTCTTCTGAGGGGGATGGGGCACCCATCTGTTGGCCTGACATGGCATCCTGGATGCCAGAGGCCCATAGCTGAGATATTATAGCGGGATTGTCGAGGATCATCCGGCCCTCTGACTACTGCCTCATGCTACTCATCCATGTGAGCACTAATGATACTGTGAGGTATGACCCTCAGCAGATCAGAAGTGAGTACAGGGCTCTGGGAGTATGGGTAAAGGAGTTCAGAATGCAGGCGGTGTTCTCTTTGATCCTTCCGGTCAAGGGTAGGGGCCCAGGCACAGACAGATGCATCCTGGAAGTGAATGCCTGACTCTGAAGATGGTGTCACCACAAGGGCTTTGGCTTCCTTGACCACAGAATGCTGCTCCAGGAAGAAGGGCTGCTAAGCAGAGATGGGGTCCACCTATCGAGGAAGGGGAAGAGCATATTTGGATACAAGATGGCTAATCTAGTGAGGAGGGCTTTAAACTAGGTTTGAAGGGACAGGTGACCAAAACCCTCAAGTAAGTCAAAAACATGGAGACCTGGGAGAAGGGTCAGAATTTGGGGGAGCATGGGCTGTTATAACACGAGATAAAGGAGAGACATGTCAGAACTCGGGGTGGGCGTGGGGTGGAGAATCAAATCAGTATCTTAGATGTTTGTATACTAATGCAAAAAGTATGAGGGAATAAGCAGGAATAACTCACAATGCTAGTAAATAAACACAACTATGACATAATTAGCATCAGAAAGTTGGTGGGATAATATGCATGACTGGAATATTGGTATAGAAGGGATCAGCTTGCTCAGGAAGGACAGGCAGGGACAAAAGGGAGGAGGTGTTGCCTTATATATACACTTGGATGAGGTTGAGATGGAAATAGAAGACAGACTTGTTGAAAGTCTCCGAGTAAGGATAAAAGAGGTAAAAAACAAGGTGATGTCATGATAGGGGTCTACTACAGACCACCTAACCAGGAAGAAGAGGTGGATGAGGCTTTTTTTAAAACAACTAACAAAATCATCCAAAGCACAGGACTTAGTGGTAATGAGGGACTTCAACTACCCAGCCATCTGTTGGGAAAATAACACAGCAGGGCACAGATTATCCAAGAAATTATTAGAATGTATTGAAGACAATTTTTTCACTAGGAAGGAACATCAGTGCACACTAAAATGAAGAGCTGCAACGGAAGGAGAATTGCTGAACGGCTCAGAGCACGTGACACAAGTAAATATGAGTCAACAGTAACCTGTTCAAAAAAGCTAACATTCTGTGATGTTTAGGAGGAGTGTTGTAAGCAACACATGAGAAGTAATCTTCTGCTCCTATCTCTGCCGATTAGACTTCAACTGATATGTGCCCATCTAATTCCACATTTCAGAAAATTGACAAATGGAGAAAATCCAAGAAGCAACAAAGATTAAAGAATATGAGAGATTTAAAAATTGTGTTTGTTTAGTCTGGAGAAAGAAGACTGAGAGGAGACATAACAGTTTTCAAGTACATAAAAGGTTGTTACAAGGAAGAGGGAGAAAAATTGTTCTTCTGAGGATAAGACAAGAAGCAATGGGTTTAAATTACAGCAAGGGAGGTTTAGGTTGGACATTAGGAAAAAATTCCTAACTGTCAGAGCGGTTAAGCACCGGAATAAATTGCCTAGGGAGATTGCTGAATCTCCATGATTGGGGATTTTTAAGAACAGGTTAGACAAAAACCAGTCAGGGATGGTCAAGATAATACTTGGTCCTGCCGTGAGTGCATGGGACTAGACTAAATCACCTCTCGTGGTCCCTTCCAGTCCTATGATTCATGGTTGTTTTTGGAATATATAATGTGACATCTCCCCAAACACCTTTTAAATATTGTATGAAATATGAGGATATCTATCTTCCCTTAATTGTTTATTTCCATACCTTTAAATGACTAGAGTCTATTTTTCAAATGTTGTATTCCTTGGTATACGTTACAACTTTAATATTAACTAGCAACGTGAACTGAAAGGTAAGATGTGCATGTTATAGATAAAGATGATAGTAAAGGAATTAGTAGAGAAGACTGGAAGAGAGATGGTATAAAATTAAATTTGAGTTGTAATAAGGGTTCTGGCAAGTAATGAGGTTGTACGTTAATTTCAGAATTTAAGTGAATCTTTTGGTTTACAGGTCACTAGTCGTGCTATCTGAGAATAAAAGAATACAGTATGTACATTTCTTTACACAATAATACACTACTTTACCAGCATGGTTTTGCACAAGGTGCAGCTGCTTAGAATTCAGTCTGCTTAAGAACACCGGTGAACATGTCTTGTCTGGAGGAGCTAAAAACTTGAACAAACTTCTCAAAAATCAGACACTGAAAAATATTTCTAGAGTCTGCCAATGTTTTTTAAAAGGTAATAAGTATTCTTAATAATCTGCCAAACATGCTGTTCAAATCACATTTTGGAGTCAAACTTGTAGTAAGAATTTTAGCTAATGAACCTGTCTGTGTGTTTTACATCACTCACAAAACAAAATTTATCTTGAGCAGATGATGAGAAATAATCATGAGCACCTTGGTTTTCTGAGCATTTAACTGGTGAAAATGAATGTTAATCCATGCCTTTCCTTGACAACACAGGCACAACATAATTTGGATTTGTTTAACTGACATTTTGTATAGTGTTACCATGGGAGGAAATATGCACTGTCATGATGACAAATGACCTGGAGCAAAGATGGCAAATGGAGGCTAAATAATATCAAATGCAAAACTTAACAATGTGGCACCTGATTCAGCCACCTTAATGGAAGAGCAGAAGTTACTCACTTAAAAACTGACTTCATCATCATAGATATGTTAAATGCCTGAATTACTTTGCACAGTTCCACAGTATGGTCAATAGCTGATCTTATTGTGGCATTTGACACTAAAATGAGCAATGAAGGAGAAATGGGAATGGCATTTTCAGGATGGTCATTTAAAATCTGGATGAGATCTGTCTTGGTGCCATGACATGATTGAAAATATGACTTAAGATGTCTCGCATAATGAGACTGTTAATAAATACCCTTGCAGCTTTGGAACCACTATCCATTTCAAAGCTTTGTACTTAAATGTCAAGTTAGAAATAGGTCAGTAATTTTGAAGGATCCCAGGGTCCAAGAAACGTTTCCTAAGCCAAGGAAAGACAGCTTCCACAGTTCACACATAAGGGAACTATTGCCTCTATTCAGAGAAGCATAAATAAAGTTATTCAAGACTAATATGACTGAGGCAAACAAGAAAAAGGTGAATTGTCACAGTATTGGTGGTATAGAAGCAAGTGAGCTTAAAATGACTGATTATGTAATGCCTGGTTGAGACAGTGCTAGAGAATTTCTAATACAAACAAGTCAATTCATCACCAGGTAAAAACAACAATTTACAGAATACACTCCTTTTAGCATAAAACATTCCTTTCTGCTCACAAATCTATAAGAATAGGATATCACTTGGTTTATTAGTTTTGTCTCAGGGCCTGGTAATGTATCAAAGGTTTCTCAAGATCAAGCTCCAAATAACCATAGAAATGACGGAGAGATTTGTATTGAGAGAGTATAGTGTGTGTAAAGTGTTGTAAATACAGGAAACAGTTATGAATAAGGTGCAGAGTCTGGTTTGCTATGACTCTCTTAGGAGTCCTTGAGTATTGTGACAAGCAAAAAAAACATATTTTGTGACATGTTGAGGAATCCTGAAATGGCCACAAATTTAGAGACATATTTCCAGGATCTTTCCTTATTCACCATCTCCATTCTAGTTTGGGAGCAGAGGCAATGCCATGTGACTTAAGTGAACAACCATATCAAATTAATGAATAGCAAATAGTTGAATCAAACAATTATCGATAACCCACCTACTGGCAAATCCATCCGAAGTATTTGTCAGATAACTATGTCAGAGTGGTGACTACAAAGAAAACTGAAATCAGTTCACATATTATTTACAAACCAAAAAGGGGGCTAAATTAATTGATATTATTACTAATTTTACCTGCTCTGATTGCTTAAGTCATGGCTGTTGTTTTGAATTTGAAAGAAACTGAGAGTTAATACTAAAGGGAACCCAGCATTCACAGATTTATTTTTTGAAGGGAGGGGAGGAAAATGGGGAATAAAATTAGAATCTGCTTTTGAACCCAGGTGTTAGAAATAAAAATGGTTAGATAATCACTTCAGTGAAAAAAGAAAATGACAAATGCAAGGTAGAGAGGTTATCTGAGTTATCAATCTGCTAGATAATCTCTTCAGAGTAATTTTCTTAGCAAAAAGATCAAACCAAATTGCTGCTAGAAAATATATAGTGTGCCATCAATTTTTAAGCAAAATTCTGTAAGGATTTCAGTCGGGTTTATGGTGAGGATTTTTACAAGGAGAATCCATGCAATAAACAATTAAGAGTTTCTGGGGAAAAAACCCAGGAGAGCCCTATAATGACAAAAATGTCTTTTCTGCTTTGAAAAAAACATCATGGCATTCTGTACGCCTCCAGTTCCAATATAAAACATGTCCTTATAGTTTTATGCCCAGAAGATCATGAAAATTCATTTCACCATTTTCATTATCTTCAGGGCTAATCTGTTTGTAATTTCAGATTAGCCCTGAATGCTTTTATCAAATCTGATAATTTTCAGGAAAAGACACATCAGTTTTGTAGTTTCTTGAGGAAAAAAACACCCAGGCTGAGGCTTTCTGGAAAAGAAATGTCCAAGTCAGACATTATCTAGCGTCAGGATAGAAGTAAGAGATGAGCTGAATGTATTTTTTTTTTTTTTTGTATATATGGCTTATCTAAGAGGTATAATCCATGTATGTGTTGATCTTTCAGTAGTGCTTTGTGAATGGTGTTATGAGGAAATTGAGCATCTCCCTCACAGTTAGCTTATAACAAAGATATACTCTTTCATGACCGTAGTTGATGGTTTTTGACAGCCATGTTATGGTGACAATAAGTTTCAGTACCCAGGAAGATGGAGAACAAGGTTCTCTCTCCCACTCTGCTCCTTTTGCACTACTCTGGCAATTCAAAGGGAAATGAAA
>NC_133769.1:55801749-55937899 GCF_003597395.2 Chelonoidis abingdonii | reverse complement strand
CCTGTTTGTGGGTTTTTTTTTTTGTTTTTTTTTTTTGTGAGACAGTGGTGTCAGAAGCTAGTTGATTTAGAAAAGTACAAATATATTCTCCTCTTTATTTATGGAGAGTTAGGTCAGGGAAGATATTCATGTCTGGGGATATGTATGTATCAAAGTGAGAACAATGCTACAGTTTAGGTATAGAACTATTGGGCATATAAACCACCTAATTAAGCGGTCCTCAACTCTCCCCACAAAAATCTTTGATGGTTTGAACAAAATGGAACCTGGATCTAAGATCAGGTTTTGCAGAACTAAAATCAGGCCATTTGATCGACCACAGAAGTGGGACAAATCCAAAAATCTTACTACTGAACTGACTCTTCCCCCACTCCCCAAACTTGATGCTTAATATACAATGGAACCTGGTTCCAAACCATACCTTCTTTCAGATTTGTAAAAGCAAAACTTAGCTGGTAAGGTTTTGCAAAACTAAATCCCAGCACCAGTGGCCTCGTTCTAATCCTACTATTTAGGCAGACAAATTGCTAATAAAATACTGTAACATAAAATATGAATGGAAAAATCTATAAAATAGAAACTAAAAAAGTATCAATACTTGTATATTTCAGCTGTGCACAAAGATGCTTGATAAAGGGACATTATCCAGACATGGTCTGAAAATCCTATCTCTGTGTATCAAAAGACAAAACTTTTTTCTTTTCTGCTGAAGGCCCATGGGGAGTCTAATGGGCCAAAGCAAACCAAAAAGGAACCACAAGCTGTAGGTACCAGTCATAAAACACCAAGTTTCCTACAATTCAGACACTTGCTGCCACCATTAAGCTTTTCCCTTGAAAATTCTACCTGGGGGCATCCTTTCCTCTGCTTCCTTGTTACAGTGCTGTCCCTGGGAGTGAGGTGTCCTGATGTATGGGAGATGTTTCTTAGCTATTGCTGCAGAAACCCCCATTTCATCCCTAGTTCAGGCTTTCTCTTTATCAGACAGAGTCAGATGTTCTCCCAGTCTGGTCTCACTGTCATCCTCTCAGCAGCCTGGACTTCTGACATCCCTAATGGACCAGTCACTGGAGAGACCTTTATTGGCAACTTCAGCCAGCCCAGATCAAAGTACCTCACCACTGGCAAGTCTCCGTCTTCACTTTGCCAGTGGTCCTCCTCCCACTGCTGACTTTCTAATAAACATTCCTGGGTGACTTCTAGCAAGCGAGTGGGCCCTTAGGTTTCAAACCACTATCAGACTTACACCCATATATTTTACCTACCATATACCTCAGACAGGACCGGCGCTAGAGGTTTGAGCGCCCTAGGTGCATGGCCATTTCGCCACCCCGCGCGATGGTCTCCCGGCTCTGCAGTCCTGCCTGTGGACGGTCGGCTGCTCCCGCGGCTCTGGTGGAGCTGCCGCAGTCGTGCCTGCGGGATGTCTGCCGCAGCCGCGCGAGCAGCCGACTGTCAGCAGGCACGACTGCGGCAGCTCCACCAGAGCTGCGGACCAGTGGACCCTCCGCAGGCACCACTGCGGCAGCTCCACCGGAGCCGCCTGCCGCCCCCTCCGGCAAAATGCCATCCCCTAATAATGCTGGTGCCCTAGGCAATTGCCTAAGCTGCCTAAATGCAAGCACCGGCTCTGACCTCAGACCTCAAATTATATCAACACAACACATACTCTAACATTCTTATTTTATAGGTGGTGGTGTAATCACAAAAGCAGGAACTCCGTTCTAGCATTCATTAAATCTATGTCAGATGTTTCCCAATGAAATAATCTTAAACTGTTTAACAGTCAATCAGGTAAAAAAAACTTTTGTAGCAAATTTAAATTGTCCAGATCAGTAATATTCTAGCAGAGCAAAAATTCTGCTTAGTTAAGGTTGATAGTTACTACAGTTTAAAAGACTACTATTCTAAATGTTCTAAAATTTAGATGTTGACTGATATTCTTGAAACTTGCTTTGCCTCATGGGGGTGCAGGTTAAGGCTAGATGTCCAAATGTGGGGCCATTTGAGCATGGGGTTCCTGAGATACAGCCCCATAAAATCATGTTTTTACAAAAATCACCTGGTTCTTTTAACTTCTTTTGCACACTCTTGATGCTCAAACTATGGCTCTAATCTTCCTTAAATTAAATCCCCAGTGGCTGAAATCAGTTTATCTCAGCTAGTGTGTAGAATCCACTGCTCCTTTGGGGAAGCTATATTGAAAAAGGTTATTTAGGGTTAAGTTTAGAACTCAAGGTCAGTATGAACTAAACTAATGCTCCAAAGAAAATGACATGCACATGTGCAGAAAGACTGGGGCTCTTTTGAAGGCAGTCTACAAAGCTGGGTCATCCATGCATAGTGAGTCTGCGCTCTCCCCTTGACAGCTTTCAGAGAATGTTTGAAATGGAGAATGGTGTAGTGTTAGGACTCTATGCTAGGACTTGGGAGATGTGGACTGAAGTCCCTGATCCACCACAGACTTTCTGAATAACCCTGGGCAAGTCACAGCCTCTATGTCTGTTTCCTATCTTTACGGTCATAATAGATTGCCCTACCTCAAAGATTGTTGGTAAGATAAATACATTAAAAAGTGTGTGAGGTGCTCAGATGGTAATGGGGGCCATATGTGTACCTACAATAGATAAGTAGAAGTAGTGTGCATGTTCATTGCTCTTTGCCTGCATTCTGCAGGCATTCCTTTTGGAAGTTTTATTTTGTTTGCTTATGAGCAAGATCTTAAAGTGCTCTACAATTCACATGGAGATTCTGATTATTCTTTAGAAATACTGTCAAGGAAATTTAGCACTAATTAAATAGACGGAAGATGAAAGACTCTAGTAAGCAGTTTGGGTAATGTAATGTTCCTCAATCACTTACTGAACAATGGGACTGAGTGGGCTCAAAGGAAAGCAAGTCAGTAGGTCATTTGGTCAAGAGGTTCTTCATATACAGCCACACCAATATTGCGAGCTGCTCATCACATTTTCAGATTCATTTAACTATTTTGTGCAGTTAGGGAATGGGGATGGGATCAAAGCAGTGAGGAGGAATGTGGGTGATGTTGGAGAAGTGCAGATGGTATGGGGTTTGGAAGGCTTCAGGGTAGAGACTGAACCCCTCTACCAAAATTCACCCATTGGGGCTGTGCTCTGGCACAAGTATTGAGGATCCAGCTTGCTCCTAGGCAATTAGTGCAAGAGATCATCCAAACACTAGTTTTTGAAAACCCAGTTCACCAATTAAAGCTTTGTTGAAGAACTGGGTTTCCAAAATAGTAGTTATTTTATGATTGCTCAGTGAATAAGATTGGGATCATCATCAAAGGGATCTTTGCTCTATGTGAGTTCAGAAGTGCTGACAGAGCAGAACTGTAAGAGAGGAAGCTGGACATGTACCCCTCCAGTTGAACACTTTCCCCTCCACTAACCTAGCTGGGGGGAAGAGAAGTCAAGTCATCTGTAGAAGAGTTACAAGAATGCAAGCAAACTTCTGAGAACCACAAAATACAGAGGTAAGGTATCCCCCAGTTCTGCAACACACCCTTAATTCTGCCTTCTTTGAGTGATGCCCTAATATGCTGATAACACAGATGCTACAGAACACTTTGGGCACAGAGCACATGAGCATTGTAGGACAAAGTCTAACATCTTTATTTATTTTTTGGCAAGGTAAAACTTGGGTCTAGGTCAGGCATAGTAAAGAGAGGCTGCCTACACCTTGCCTGCACTCAAATACTGATTCTACTCTAAACACATTCACTCTCTACACCAGCCTTTTGTTACCTTACCCTACTCTTAACCTGAAGGTTCCTTCTGAGACATTGCCTTCATTTACCCCTCACTAAACCCCAGTAAGCACAGTCTGGATATTACCCAACTGCTGACAGTCCCCATGACAAGAAGACCCCTCTGCATTACTACTGACACAATCTACAGAACTCTATGGTGAAATGAGACATACTTGATCCTTCAAAGTACATGTGCACCCCTAGTCATATCTCAGTAACAGCTCTGCCACTCAGCCCTCCCTCCTTCATACAGCTACACCTAACACAGTAAAACACAGCTGAAGAGACTGCAGAGAAATGCTGGAATTTACATCTGTGGAAACCACAACACAAACAATGTCACAGTCTCTTAGTCCTTCCCAGCTATTAATTATAGCACTCCCTTACTGTCCCACTTCAGTGGGTATTGCCAAGTCCAGAGGGCAAAGTTAATGTTGTGTTGCGAGGGAATGGTGTGTACATTCACTGTGCATTTCATGGGTTTCAGAATTTTTTGTTTGCCTTACCATACCTCTGCATTTTCCGGTTGTTAGAGATCTGAGTGTAACTGAGAGTGACTTTCTGGGAAGACATAAGGCACCACCGGAAACCTTAACTCTGCATTAGTGGTTTATGGCATTTTATATATTATATATTTTTATATCTGAAAATATTACATACTGCAGCATTCACATGCCACATTGGGGGACCAGCTGTGCTACCCTTACTCTCACTGGATAATACCTGGCAGCAAACACAGTGCCATTGATTTCAGTGGGACTACACATGTAGTGACTAAGGGTAGCAAAACTGGGCCTCTAAGGAACTCCCCTCTGCACACTCGAATCTCCTTTAGAGAAATGTCAAATTCTCTTTTGTCTTAAGTTTTCCAAAGGAGTTTTGATCTGGGCAACAGTATCCACTGAAGACCCTACATGCCTACCTTTTGTCATGTGAAAGGGGTATAAGCCTTTTGTAATTCTGACCTGTGTCAGGCAATTGGGGCCAGGAAATAAAAAACAGTCCTCTACTAATAGTCCTTTGTGCCACATACTGGTCACTCTATCAGAACATAAATACTGCTACAGAAATTCAGAAGCTCTTTAGCACATTTTCAAATCTTGTCTCTTTGTAGGAGCAGCCAAATCAACAAACTCCCAACATTGTCATTCATCGAAGTATTTGTGATTTTTCTTTTCTCTCTTTTTAATTACAACCTAATCAATCTAATTCCAATTCTCACTGTTAGTATCAAGCAAAAATCAGCACATCAGGCTTACTAGTGTTTCAGCCTTGGAACACCAAATGCCAAAATATTAATAAGTTCCATGATTTATTTGGTTAACTCTTAAGTGAGGAGGGATAGCTCAGTGGTTTGAGCATTGGCCTGCTAAACCCAGCATTGTGGGTTCAATCATTGAGGGGGCCACTTAGGGATTTGGGACAAAATCAGTACTTGTTCCTGCTAGCAAAGGCAGGGGGCTAGACTTCATGACCTTTTGGGGTCCCTTCCAGCTCCATGAGATAGACTTATATTATTATGGACTCAGCTGTTCAGTTTGCTTGCTGAAGTTTGTGCAGATTCTGATACTCTTTTTGGTATAATGTGACATTTTTCATGCTCAATAAAAGGAAGTTCCTGGAAAGGCTTTGAATGCTTTAAAAGGGCCAGATTTTGGTCTCTTCTCTGGACATAGTGCATCATTCTGATGGTGCAAAGCAGCTGGAAAGCCAGGTGATTCAGCCCCCTAGAATCCTGATGAAATCATTGAGTGGCACAGGACTCTTGTAATGGCTCATATGTACACATGGCAGAATGAAATTTAAAAAAATATTTTTCTCTGCATAATATAGATGTTTATTTTTAAGCATTTTAGATTTTTAATCAATGTAAATTTCTGCGGCAGGTAATTATGGAGGCAAGTCAGACAATAATTAAAACACAAATTGTCAACATCATATGACAAAATGCAAAAAGTAAATATCCTTATATCCTACTCTAAGAAGCTCTTAAGTGACATTTCTTACTTTGCCGATCTGCACATTTTGATTATCAATGGAAATATTTTTCTATTGGGGTGTGTGTGTGTTTGGTAAAACCAAAAGTTACCAATAAAAATCTAATCCTTCCAAGCCTACTCATATGCAACCTTCATCATTAGTCCCTAGTGCAAGTGTTGTATCTGACAGTTCCCACAACCTGGCAATCCTCATTGCTGAAATAGTCCCTTGAGACTGTGAGCAGCTTGGCATAAATTAAAGCAGGCGTGAGGCTACTGTGATTTGAATTTAAGAGTAGCCTAGTCCCTGGTTGGCCCTAAGACTGGTAATGGGGACATAAGAGTGTCTCAAAGCTACCACTGTTCCTTCTGCACCCTAGATGTGTCAAGCACAACTCAGGATCAGGGCCTTAACATTTAACACTCTGCAGAAACACGAAAGATCTAAAGAGACCATATATAGATCCTTCTTATGAAGAACCAATTTACTGTTTACCACTTAATGTAGTACTTGTCATTTTATATTTATTGAAATTCTTAAGAATTGATTGAAATGAGTAGGAGTTTATTCTATCCAATGTCATTTCAAGTCTACTGTACAATAAAAAACACAACACTCCAGAGGAAGGGGACCATGTACATTGGGAAGCACAGAATGGATTTCAAATTTTAAAGTACATAAAATTAGATCAGTATAAAATCTGTTCATATATAGGATGAGTGCAACTTGTTCAAGGATTATTCAGTAGTTAAATATAGCTTGCCGGCCATTGCTGAACTGTTCTGTGATGAGCATCCAAACCTAAGAAATGTGCAAATGCATTGTTTAAGCATACTTTGTTCTTTGGGTGCAATAGAAATGTACCACATTTTATTTTAGAATTATAAAATTAAATACGGTATATATTACAGCTGATCAGAAAAATGTTGACGGAACCATTTTCCATTGGAAAAAGCAGATCTGCTAAAAGTGAAATGCTTTGTGAAATTGTGTTGATTTTGTCAAAATTTGGTTTGGTGAAAAGGGAAGAAAAGTTCTGGCAATGTTGAAATGTCCCATTTCAACCTTTTCTAAATGAAATGGTGTTTTTTGGCTTTAAAATTACTTTTCATTTTCAATGTTTGTTATTTTATAACATAATATAAATATTTCATTCCATCTAAACCTAATTTCTTTCAAAATTTTCCTTCCCAGAGAATTTGACATGTTCAGATTCAGAACAAAGCCAGATTTTGAAAAAATTAAAATCCTTTGTGAAACAGAATTTCTATCATCTGCCTAGCTCTATTATAAGTTTATATCTATGATCTCTGTGTCTATAATTAATACTGCTACTTTCCACTTAATAGTGCCTTAAATGCAAAGATCTCAAATTCTTTACAGAATTTAATCTCACAATGTTAGTAGTAGGCTCAAAGTCAAGCACCTCTCTGATTTCTCTCATGCATCCCCTTCTGCATGTAAAATCCCTCTTAAATCTCTCCATTAAAACCTCCCTCAATTGTGATGCCTACAAATCACACCAATCTGGCACTGGTGAGGCAAGTGCTGAGCTGTGCTGCTCTTCTTCTGCTAAACTCAGTTCCTCCCCAGCTCCATTGTAGGTTTTGTCACCTATTGTATCTTATCTGTCATGGAGATTGTGACTTCTCAGGGGCAGGGGTTGCCTTTTGTGTTACACATCTGCAGTTATCAGCACAGCTGGGCCCTGGTCAGTGAGTGGGGTTCCTTGGTGCTACCATAAAATAACTAATTATAATAACCGGAGTACTAAACTATATTGTTCCAAAACATAGTTCTCTTTTGCTTTAGTTAAAGAGAAACCTCCTTTTAGCAGCTTAAAGCAGTAGCATCAAGAAAGCAATCCACATCATTATGTTACACCATCCCCATGCAATGGTTATTAGTTTTATTAGACAGGTATGTAATCTGAGGCACACAGAGATTGGTGATTTAGCCAGAATCTCTTCTGTTCTAAAGTAGACTCAGAGTAGAACCCTGGCTCCCAGTCACCTGCACTAGCCACTGGACACACTGTTCCCTCATGCACACATCCTCCTGAGCATTCAAGCAACATGGAAAATGCCATTGTTTTAATTGGTCCAATGAGGGTGGGGTTTTCTAAAAGGGCTAAGGTAGTTAGGTTTCCAACCCACATTGAAAGTAATTTAGGGCTCAATGCGCATCAGTCTTGTGTGCTTTTGTAATATCCCATCCAGCCTTTTTTCTGAACAAATATATTACAACTCTTTATGAAGCTGAACTATTCATTTTCAAGTTTTGATGTGAACTTAATTCCGTAAAGTGCCTTATCAGTGAGGCTCTAGGCTGAGCCAATTCAGTGTGGAAGGATTCATTTCTGTTTCAGCTACACAGAGAGTAGTTTAAAGTACCATGAGGCAGGTGCACTGCGTATGTACTTGCCATCAGTAGTAAGAGCTAGAGTAGTTCATTCAGCATCTTAAACAGAGAGAAGGACAGAAGTAACTGATAGATCATTACTTGAAGAACTTGTCATTAGCAGCAACACTCAGCAAGGCAGAGTATAAGTTGAACTTTGTAGAGAGAAAGAAATGTTTCACAGCAGGGAGTGGTTCCCATGCTTCTATCCATATGAGGAAATGTAGCTCTGCCAAGTCTAATGCATAACACACCAATAAGCCCTAGATTGCTCTACAGATGCTTTGTTACCTTCTCCCAGCTTTAAAAATGTCTGATTACTATAGTGTATAAAGAATGATAATATGATTTTTGGTCAGTCTAAATCTTGTCCTTTTTCTGTAGAAACTTCTGCTCCTGATTGGATATTATCATAGATACTGATGTGGCTGGCAGTTGGTATGTCTTGGCATATCCTTTTCTTTGTAGATACAGTTTAGGATCAGAAAATATTCCTGTCTCATTAGTGCAGTTCACAGAAGAATCATGGGGAAAGGATGAGTTTTTAGGTACCTCCTTCATCTGAAATAGTCCTGAAAGTTTCACTTGGGTCAATTGTACATTGTGCATATACCTGACATCCCTGTAGACTTGTAACAATTCTTGCTGACACCACCTTCCTCCCTTGAAGTGATGAATTCGCTGTTACTTTGAGAGGCTTTCTGGGGGGGACTGCTGTGTTATTTCAATGGAGGGTGTAATCACAGAGGACAGGCTTCTGCTGGAATGATGCCATTAGAACAAAAGAATAGCCATATTGGGTCAGACCAATGGTCCATATAGTCCAGTATGCTGTCCTTCAATAGTGGCCACTGCCAGATGCTTCAGAGGAAGTGAACAGAACAGGGCAACTGAGTGCTCCATTCTCTATGGTCCATTCCCCAGCTTTGAGCAGTCAGAGTTTTAGGTACACCTTGAGGATGGGGTTGCATCCCAGATGGCCTAGGCTAACAGCCATAGATGGACCTATCCTCCATGAACTTATCTTATTCTTTGTTGAACCTCATTATACTTTTGTCCTTCACATCACACCCCGGCAACGAGTTCCACTGGTTGACTGGGCATTGTGTGAAGAAGTACTCCCTTTTGTTTATTTAAAACCTGTGGCTTATTAATTTCATTGGGTGATCCCTGGTTCTTGTAATTATATGAAGGGGTGTAGATGAATACATTGTAGCATTATGATATTTTCTGTCTTATTATCTATCCCCTTCCTAAGTTTTCCTAACATTGTGTTAGCTTTTTTGACTGCTGCTACACATTGAGTAGAGGTTTTCAGAGAACTATCCAGGATTTCAAGATCTCTTTGAATAGTAACAGCTAATTTAGAACTCATCATTTTGTATTTATAGTTGGGATTATGATTCCCAATATGCATTACTTTCCATTTATCAATACTGAATTTTATCTGCCATTTGGTTGCCTGGTCACCCTTAACTTCTTTTGCTTAGAAAAAATTTTGCTGATTCTTCACTGCCTTGCATCCCATATAGTCATTTACATTTTGATTTGGCAGCATTTCAAATCATCTTTGCATTTATTTCACACAGGAGTCAATGACTGCAAAAGTAGGGCAATGGCAAATCAGACACAATCATGTTGGCACTTGGAAAGATGCAGATATGAGGAAAGAGGTTAGTGGCTCTCCCAATTTTGACTTTTTGGTGAAAGATTGCAGACTAAAAATTTTCAGCTGAAAACTGATTTGGAAATGCTGCTACAGTGCCTCACGAGGAGTTGTAGTTCAGGTACCTTGTGCCCCCATTCTCCTTGCAATCTCTCTGCCACATCTCCCATGATGCACTACAGTCTCCTGTCTTGCTGGGCTGTGGTAACATCATGGGAGTTCTATAACCATGGTTCATCACGGGAGATGTACTCTAGCTGGAGACTGGGAAAAAAACAAACAAACAAAAAATAAACCTTTGTTTTTCAGGTATTTTACCCCCAGAAGTTAAGATTGTATGCAGAAGACAGACACTTTAGAAACAAGTTTCATTTAGTCAAAACCTGATTTTTCCATCAAAACCACTGTTGATAGAATTTTTTTGACCAGCCTTACTAATGCTGAATAACAACTTACTTTTCTCTTTACATTTTATCAATTATAACCAACTGATCTTTCTTTCTAGCTTGCTAAACAGCATTGAGTTTAACCACAGGACTATCCAGTGAATTGTAAAGTATATAACTGAAAAGATCAAAGCAGTGTAGCTTACCTGTCAATGATGGGGACATGAGCAGTGTTAGTGGTCAAAACAGGAGTCATTCTGCATCAGATACCTGGAGATCAGAGTCTCAGACAGGCTAGAGGGTAGGATGAGAATCAGGCATCTGGAGGCAGGCAAGTTCAGATTACCAGGAGTTCAGGGTTGGGTGCCAGGTTATAGATAGCAGTCAAATAGAAAAGTCAAGGATGAACCAGGGTCAGAAGGCAGAGTCTAGGGTCTATGGCAATCAGGGTCTGGAGCAGAAGCTGGCAAGCAGTCTATGTTGTTGTCAGACAGCTTCTCATTGTGGCTTCCTGGTTTATAAACTGGTATTGGCCAATCAGTGGGCTGTGAGGGGCTGCCACTCAGATCCTGCGGGCAGTACTTCCTGCTGAGCCTAGCTTCACAGGGTTATCCTGTAGATGTCCAGTCTAAGCCTCTAGTGGCAATGTGGAGGTATCAGCAACCCAAAACCCACCATGGTACTAAGTTCTAGCTTTGAAAGTTCTTAAAATACCACTGTTAAATCATAGAAGAAGCATTTATGACTATTATCCTATGAAGGATTAATATGATGATCATCTGACATCTTGTTTCTCCTAACAATTTGACTTTAATCCATTTAATATGGGATAGATTGATTTTGTATAGTTCTTTTTTATCAGAATGTTTTGTGGGATTAAGTCAAATGCTTTACAGAAAACTAAGTATATTTATCAACAGCTTTACCTTTATCAACCAAACTTGTGATTTCAAATAAATAAAAATATACATTGTTTGACAAGATCTATTTTTCATAAAATGATGTTGATTGATATTAATTATGATACTAATCTTTACTGATTGCATCCCATATCAACTTTTCCATGATTTTTGTCCTGGATCAATGTGATGCTAACTGACTTGAAGCTTCCTCAGTTGTTCCATTTATTCTTTTTAAAAATTAGCAGAAGATTAACTTTTTTCAGTCCTCTGGAACTTCCTCTATGTTCAAAAATTTGTTAAAAATCAGTATTAATAGTTCAGAGAGCTATTTGGCCAATTCTCTTAATACTTTTGGGTTCAAGTTATCCATTCCTACAGATTTATAAAATGTTTTAGTTGCTGTTTAACATTCTGCCTAGCTACTACTGGAATAGAAAGTATTTCATTATCACTGCAACATAGGGGTACATTATCCTGCTTTTTTTCTCAATACAGAATAGAAATATGTATTGAATGCTTCTGCCTTTTCTACATCATATGTCATAATTTCACCGTCCTTATCTTATCTTGTACCTATATGATTGCTAAGATTTTGTTTAAAGAATTCCTCCTTATTGTGCTTCACACTATAGGCCACAGGCTAAACCTCACCCGCAGGTTAAACTAAGATAGTAACATCCCATGAGTTTCCTTTTGGATTTCTAGGCTGAAATAAACCTGAAACTCAATGCAAAACTCCAAGTGACGTTTAATCAAAACTTGCCAGTATTCTCATCCCTCCCAAAGTGATTTGTGATAGAAGGATGGACCCATTAATGAAGGACAAGATAGGCCAGACCAGTTACGAATGCCCTGACAATACTGAGGGTATGTCTTCACTACCGGCCAGATCAGTGGACAGCGATCGATGCAGTGGGGATCGATTTATCGAGTCTAGTCTAGATGTGATAAATCGATCCCTGAGCACTCTCCCAACGACTCCTGTACTCCAGCTCAGTGAGAGGTGCAGGCAGAATAGACAGGGGAGCGGCAGCAGTCGACTCACTGTAGTGAAGACACCATGGTAAGTAGATCTAAGTACGTCAACTTCAGCTATGTTATTCACGTAGCTGAAGTTGCGTAAATTAGATTGATCCCCTCCCCACCCACACACACAGTGTAGACCAGGCCTGAGTGATTGCAAGCACTTTTTTGCCCCTGGAAAATGGTTATAACTAAACTCAGAGGGATGCCTTGGATTGGTTGGAGGAAGAGGGAACAATACCGGAAGGTGGAGAAACCTAGCCTGACTGGACCCAGACAAAACCAGGCAAAATTCTCTTGATTTCAAACCTGTTGCAAGGCTCCTTGAAATTAAATGAAAGGTTTATTGACTTACCAGTTTATTGCTGTTCCTAGGCCACCCACCTTCACATTCTAAAACTCTCCAACAGTCAAACTATTGGTATGGATTAAGCTTCTTTTGGATGAAATGATAGAAAAAAATACTTAGCGTCTCTGATGAGTACTGTAAAGTACCAGCAAGGAAAGTGTTTTGGAATGAAATTTCTCTGCCTCAGGTAACCAGTGTAGCCCATTTTATCTATGTAAGGAGTAGTTCAGTGATCTGTTGAATCAGGATACAGCATTGAAATGTGAAATAATGTGTAAAGGAGACAAAATACTGCATTACCAAAAACATCTTTCACAACTGGAACCAAGAAGATACATTATTAATTACATTCATGAAGAAATCCTGTTATGCAGTTCTAGTTAACTGTAGCTCTCCACTCCCATCCATGTAGTACTTTCTCCAAGTCACAAATACTTTGATTACAGAATGCTTCATTGACTACATGCTATTCTCTGAACGAGTTTGGATCAAAACAAATAGCGCTCAGTAAATGAGCTTTTTTTCTTTCTCTCCTTTTTTTGGCATATGAAACCTGGCCATCAAAAGCTTGAAATTTGGACAAAAAGCATAACACTGTTACCTTGAAATCCAATTTTTTTTCTCTGCAAGTGACTTCTCTTTTTATAATCTGTGGGCATTCTATAGGATCAATAGTAATAATAAATGCCTTTTTAAAAAACAAACAAACAAAAACAAAAACCTGATTGGTTTCAGTTAGATATTTACTAAATAGTCCAGAGAACATCTGAGGTACCTGTAAACAATAGCGTTGAACAGTTTGCCAATACATGCTTATAAACTTACTGGATGTTCTTGTACTATTAAGATAAATTAATAATATTCAAACTCAAAGGATGAAATCCTGACCTGATGTAAGAGGATACAGCACTATTACTACCAAATAATAATAAAAACATACCAGCTGATTCTCTGTAACACCATTCCACATGGCTGTTCCTGTATAATCTACCAAGTGTAATGTTGCAAATGGCAAGTCCAGTCCTTGACTTCAGGGAGAATATGGGACACATGCTCAGCTGATGTAAATTGTCACTGAAGTCAATGGAGCCTATGACAATTTACACCCCTCCATTTTTTACACAATGTATCAGTCCAAATGTGCTATCTGGAAAGTGTGAAGAAATGCTTCTCATTTTACATACGCTGGTGTTACTATTTATGGAACAATCAGCTGACTTGTAAATGTTTGCAGTTGGATCCTCACTACTCATTATATAGAAGTGTGCAAATAATTAGTAGCACAAGTATTGACATTCCCATTCTTTCTATGCCAAATACTCTGTTTTAAATTATGTTAAGTCTTTGTGTGTTTTATATTTGATTCTTAATTTTGTGTATCTCCTGTTCTTGTATTCTGGGAAAAGCGAAATGATCTTTAAATCAATCCTTGTTACATATCCTTCCCATATGTCCTCTTCCTCTTTACATTTCTTGATTAAATATACTAGTATCCTTAAAAGAGAGCTTCTAAAATATCTAAGGTTGCTAGGATAACAGAAAGACACAGTTGGGGATACTCAGAAAAAATACAGATAAAAGAGAAAGAATAGAGAAAGTTTTAAAAAAATTAATAAAACATTTATAAAGAATAGTCATTAATCTGGGTGGATTTCTGGAATTCATATTAATTCAGCATGTTGCTATGCTAGTCATGAATGATGATCATAAATAATTTACAAAAAGAGTGTGTTAAATTCTGAGAGCGGCTGGAATAGCTGGCAAGACTTTCTAGCCATGGGATAAGCTTCTAGAAATGTTTAGCTTACCTGAGTGTGGAATGAGGCCCCAGTGTTTCCATTTAAAATAATGTCAGTGTAGGAAGCCTGGCTCACAAGTAGGACTTCTTTTTGCAGGCTGACATTGGTTAATACAATCAATGCTATAATATGCTGGCTACATCCTTCTCCAGTTATTCACCAAGGTTTTGGAACACCCAAAGTGAGTATCCACCAGAGAAACCATCCCAGGCCTTAGACTAAGCCCAGTGCTTGATGGTCAGGACTTTCAGAGTTTTAGTTAGTGCTGTATGGATACCCATGCAGTGCATACATGCTCAGTAAAGTTCATAGTGTATGTACTCCACTCTTTTGAATTACCTAATATTTGGAACAAATAACCAGAAATCCCTATTTGTGAACATTTTAGAGCAGTACTTCCGGTAGGAATACCATTCAAAATGACAGTTCACTTCAGTGCAGAATATAATTCTCAAAACATCTGTTTATTCACAGCTACCACGGGCTTTTCCTTTGTCAAATATATTACAATCTGGTGATTGCATTTTAAAATGATTCTGGTAAAGAAAACTGGTTGGTTTGACATCACTGGAGTCTGAAACCTTTTTTTATCCACAGAGTAGACTCTTTACAGACAGTGGCAGTACAAGCTTTTATACATTACCACAATAATGTGTTTTGATCCTGACTTGTGAGGATTGCATCCATACCCATCTGGACTCTGAATTTAGTTTGTTTTAATAGAGCTGGCTGAAAATCACAATTTCTGACCTGCAGAAAATTCCAGTGATTCAACATTTGTTTTCATCTGGAATTGGGACAAAAAAAGTGAAATGCTGAAAAATTTTGATTGCAAACATTTTGCTTTGACATTTCTAATGAAATTGGTACATTTCAATGTTACTGAATTGAAATGTTTCATTTTGGTTTGTTGAACTGAATCCAAACATTGGCTTTATTCAAAATTAATCGGTGTCTTCCTCAGTACTTTATAGTTGTAATTTGGGTCTCATACCCCCTCTTCTAGAGGCTGGGCTCCCCCGGCAGATTATATCTTCCACTGTAGACATGTGACTCCCATGATGCACCACTTCTGTTGATTCAGAAGGGGAGATCGTGACATATCATGGGCAATGTAGTCAGCTCAGGAGTCTGGACCACAGAGAAGAAGAGAGGTGTGGGCCACTCAAAGTACAATTCCCATGAGGTACTACAGCAGCTCAAGTGGCTACAGATAAATGTAGAACTGTGTAGGAACAAAATGTGTTGATTCAGTTTGACAAACTCAAAATTTTGAGTCTGTCCAATGGAAAACAAAATATTTAATTTAGGTTTTCTCAATGGATAATTGAAATTTTTTAGCAAATTTGAAATTTTCCACAGGAAAATTTAAATGTTGTGGAAACTATATTTTCTGCTAAAGTAATTTGGAGGGAAAATTCCCAACAAGCTCTAATTTTAAATTATGTCGCTTATACTGCAAACAGTGATACCAGCTGTTGGTAATTCTGACAATTTACACAAATGACAGACGACAAGGGAGAAAACCTACATCAGACAAATGAACCTCTAAGCAGACATACCTAATCTATTAACATCACAATACTGTATGCTTATCTATACAATGTTTTAGTAGCTGAGGTATAGTATGAATTTAGAGAATTTATATCAGTATGCAGAACTGCTTTAACTACCCTATAAGTGTGTTGTCCTTTCTTGATTATTTGATTGGGCTCATTAGCATTATA
Organism: Chelonoidis abingdonii; assembly: GCF_003597395.2. NCBI lineage: Eukaryota > Metazoa > Chordata > Testudines > Testudinidae > Chelonoidis > Chelonoidis abingdonii. The sequence continues at coordinate 55,921,895 of NC_133769.1, read as the reverse complement.
TTATTGAGCTCTTGTCACTGCATACAAGTAGAGTTAGAAAGCGTGTTTTGTTTCTAACACCTGCTGTGTCAGGATTATCAACCAGTGCTCATGTACTCCCCCTCACCCCCTCTTAATGCTATTGCATTCATAAAAATCAGTTCTATTTGTGACTATTGTTTTTCCTTTGTTTATGGATGAATGCAGTTTCAAGCTTATAAAACAAAGATGAATTTAACCTTCGTGAAAGATACCAGATTAACAGCTCTATAGGCTGCTCAACCCTGGAACACGTACAAGTTATGTAGTGGCAGTTCAAATTTTCTAGCACTGCCTTGCTGACATCTCAACTACAACAGGGCTAATGCTGTAAAAAAAGAAAACAAAACTTAAACTTAGCATGAATAGTCTTTCATATTTTTACATGACTTAGCTTTGATTGTATGTGAACCACTATAGTGTTCACTCTGAATATTGCAGCAAACAAGTTTGCTGACAGGCATGTTCATGGAAATGGACAACTTGAAGTGAATATTGCAGAATATTAATAGAAAGTGAGTTTCAAATTCTCAATCCTGAGTAGTCCCATTGGACATCTGATTTTGACCCCAATTCAACAAAGTTCTCAGGCAGAGATTCACAAAGGTATTTAGGCCTCTAACTGCCCCTTTAGGCCCTTAAGTCCAATATTTGGGCACCACTAAAAGTTTCAAAACCTCTGCTCATCTGCCACCTAACCCCACAGGCTTCTAAGTTTCCACCAATCAGCATCTGCAAAACCACCCTCAGCTAGTGATCTGCTTGGAGCCCTAGCTCAAGTCAAAGCCCTGGCAGCCTCAAAGCAGGATTCCCTTCCAAAATGGGGAAATGCCTATCTCACCAGTGGGCCCTGATTCTGGAGGTGTGCGCAGAGCACAACTGTATGATTGGGTCCTGCTGGCAAACACCCTTATGACCTGATACACGTCAGACTGTACAACCAAAGGACCAGAGGCAGATCCTCAATAAGAGTAGGGGCAGCACAGCATCTGTACAAAGAACAGTTGTGGGGTCATCAGGTTGGGAATTTTTCAACAAAGAATGGACATAAATGTTTCCTGGTATTTAGGGCACTCACCTGAAGTGTGGAAGACCTGGGATCAAGTTCCTGATTTGGGTGTGCACCCTACCTCCTGGACTGTTGGCTATTGTGGGGTAGGGTTTCTCTCTCTTTCTCACACTCTGATTTTTCACAAGACAGGGCTGGCCTGGCTTAGGTGCCTAACTCCAGTAGAGGGTTCACAGCTGAGGATCCCAAGCAAAGGGAAGTGTCTATCTCTGGCCCAGATCAAAGGGAGTTAGGTGCCTAAATACCTTTAAAGATCTGGGCCTTAAGCCCAGCCTTTTCCCTCTGCATTTCACTCCTGGCTAGCTTAGGTGGGTCCCTATGCAACTTGCTGGCTTCTGTTGATCCCTTTCTTAGGCAGCTAACTTTCCCATGCATTATATGGGGAGCATGGGGCCTTAGCTTGGGACTAAGGATTCTACTAGGCATCAGGGAATCTAGAAATTAGGCTGTCATAAACAGATAGTAGAAGTTAATAGAACAGAAGTACTTTATATCTCTTTTGACTGTAAAGGGTTAACAAGTTCAGGGAGCCTGGCTGTCACCTGATCAGAGAACCAATCAGGGGACAGGATACTTTCAAATCTGAGAGAGGGCAAGTTTCTGTGTAATGCTTTAGGAATTGGTGTGTTCTCTCTGGGGTTCTGACAGTGACCAGACGTGCAACCCAAGTTTCTTCCAATCTCTCCGATACAGGCTCTTATAAGTTCAGAACAGGATACAGGAGAGTACAGGCGAGTTGGCTTATGTTTGTTTTCTTTATTTGCACATGTCATTTGGTCTGGAGGAAGTTTTAATGTGATTTGGCTGGAAGGGAGTTAGAGCTGTGCATGTTGGGCTGGAAGGATTTTAATTCTGTACTTGTATCTTCTATCTGTGGAAGTTTCCCAGTGTTTTATAGTGAAACCCTGTCAATCCTAAACTCTTAATTACAAAGACTAATTTTGTACTGTTTTTCTCTCTGTTAATTAAAAAAGCTTCTTGTTTAAGAACCTGATTGTTTTTTTTTTCGGTGAGACCCGGGGACTGGTCTGATCCCAGGATATGTGTGGGAAAGGAGGAATGGGTGAGGGAAGGTTAATTTTCTCTCTGTGTTAGATACTTTCTTTTCGGGGTCTGGGGAGGAAAAGAAGTAAGCTAAAATGGGAGGGTTACAAAGAAGAATGTGGAAAGGAGGGAGGAAGGTGAACCCCTGTGTAATCCAAGAGTTGAACCTAGTAACTTGCGCCAGGGTAACCCAGGGAGTGGAAGCTGTAGAAGCTCCTCGCACGGTGGGGAGATAGGGTTCTTCTCCTTCGTGTTAAGATCCCGGCAAGGGTCTGGGTCTTGGGGTTGCCCCTGGGCACAACGGTTTTGGGGGACCAGATGTACGCAGTACACTGGATCTCTGGTTGGTGGAGCACTCACAAGTACTAAGCTGGTAATTGAGTCTTAGAGGATTGGCATGCTAATACGTACCGCATCTTGGATGCTAAGGTTCAGACGTGGGGCATTATACCATGACATGGCGTCCTGGAGCAAATAAGGTAATCAACTGAAAGCTTTCACTGACCCCCAGGGTACTCCTAGAGAGTTACTCTCTCTTGTGAATCATGGTCCATGAAAATGGGGCCAGCGAGTGCAAGTGCTAAAGTTCGCGCTTAAAATCACTTGAGAATCTGTGCGGATATGTCCTAAAGTCAAGGCACGTGTCTTGAAGTATAGTTGGATTAAATAGTGATGTTACGTTGAGTTTGAACTAAGAGACCGTGGTATGAGATGCCAATGCCCTCATGGCAAGCAACTAATGAAAAGAGGCTGGATTGCGGGTTGTTTTTTTTTTGTTTTTTTTTTTGGGTGAATCTTGAAATCTTCCACTGTGCTGCTCACGAACAGCATACAGATCAAAAATTGGATTAGAAATTATATGTGTAATACAGACTATAGTCTATATGTGCTTAAGTGAAAGTTAATATTTCTGGTGACTCAGGATGGGATTTTCAAAGAGATGTCTATGAGAATTGTGCTCCTAAGTGACTTACACACTTTTGACTATTTCACTCTGGGTGTTTATCTAAAGACGAAACTTCAGTAAAATTATCTTCAGAAAACTCTGTCCCAGTTTTCAATAGATCAGAAAAATAAGTTTAAAATAAGGATTTGAGATAATTGTTAAAAATAAAGTTGATTCAGAGCACAGATTAGTTTGCTATCAAAGTCTTGCAGTTGAAAATTTTCCATTACCTGTCATCAAGAGGAAAAGAAATAAGGATCCTATGAATTCTGTTGCACTAGAAAAATGGCAACCAGTGTTTATCAAACTTATTTTTATCTAAAGTGCAGTTCTCCCTGCTGTCATGCTACTCTAATAAGGTAGTAATGCTTGAAAGAGAAAGTTCTCATACTGTCTCTAATCTCTGCTTTTTAACTGACAAAATAACTTTTAAGTAAATCTAGTAAGACTATGTTAAACATTTCAGTGTTTAATACTTCTGTAGCTGTGCTGGTGCCAAAATATCATGGTTAATCAGTTGAAAGAAAGGGCTTCATTTTATTAGTGATATGGGGACATATGTTTATTAAGAATAAGTCCTATGAACTTGTGATCAGTGGTTATTTTGTTATCATCTATCTGAATCTACCCTTAAATATCTACTTTTCACTGCAGAGTAGTGCCTTTCTTTGTAAGTACTATAACCAGAAGAAAGTACTTCTACATAAATTTGGTAAAACCTGGTCCTGTTTTGTGGTTTGCAATACTTACAGTAAAATAATCCTTGCCCTACTTCTAGGACTATCCGGAGAATGCTAGGCGAGACCTAGAATTTTGCCAGGGATTGCAATCCTGTCTCAAACAGGTCCATTGAAGGAAAAGTCTGCAAACAGATCCTGGTCAGGGTTTTCTGATCCCCTCCCTTGCTGTTCCTGGTTTCTGTTAGTAAAATGAGGATGATGATTTCTACCTCAGAGGACTGTTGTGAGGTGTAATTCATTAATGTTTGAGATTCTTGGCTCGAGAAGTATAAATAATTATATTAGAGGTCAGCTACTAACACCCTTTTTGCTGCTCGGTTGTACCTTACTCTGACAGTTGTCTCACTGATTTTAATGAGATTCTTTGTGATGCAAGGTATTACTCATTGTAAGTAAGAGGGATGGAGACAGGCTCTTTTTGTTTCATTATTTCACTCTCCTGCAGACAGTTTTTGGTAACATGAATTCATTTAGTCTCCACTTGCAGTTTGAGCCTAAATTTCCTCAGCACATTTCAAAAGGAGGCAAAATACATGTGCGTTAGGCCCTAAGGACATACAGTATATTATAAATGCTTCAAAATAACACTGGTCTACAATTTTTGAGAAGTCGTCTGCTTGAGAGATAAAATGTGGTATTTATTATGTATTTTGATGTGCTGAATTCAAATATGACAATTAAAACAACTGATTGGCTACTGTTTCCTAAGAATGATGTAGCACGTCTTTTACATTTTATGTTCTTTTGTTACGATAGCTAAACAAGTCTTAATCATAAATTGTAACTAGGTCTATTGCTTGTGTTTATCGGTTCGCTCTTACATGGATATAACTCTTTATACCTGTTCCTGGGTTATGTAACATCTATAAAATCAGCAAAGGGTACTATAATTAGAATATGTATTATGCAACATATAAGCTGCAAGAAATACATTATGTACACATAGTTATGCCTTTGCAACTGTCTACTCGGTGTCTGTTCTGTGGTTGTCCTTTGATTCATGTAAATGCGAGCATCTTCATTGTCACTGTCCAGCAATAGTCTGCAAGCATGATGGTCCCATTTGCCCTGATAGCGTTTCTCATTGTGCAATGTCCTGGAAATTGGCTCGCCATGCTCATCGCTCACTGCTCCGCAGTTCGGTGGAAAAATCAGATAGAGTGCAAAAAATGTTCTTTAGTGACATGGTTCAACCAAGGCTTTTGTAGCCTTGAGGAATTTTCCACCACCAACCTGTAGTTTGTCTGCCTTGTTGTTTCCGAGAAAATTTATTTGCACTAACTGGAAGGATTCCATGCCGTCTTTTCCTTGCCATGCAGTGCATGATCAAATGCATCATCTCGATAGAGTTCACGAATCTGAGGCAACAAAGACACTTCCTTTATCTTAGCCACTAACTTGGAATTTCCATGAAGGTACTGAAGCTGCTGTGTTTTGTCAGTGACCTTGACCAAGTTTTTCATCAGACTCAGCTTGATGTGTAAGGGTGGTAAACAAAATCTTCCTTGATCAACAGTGGTGGATGCTGAACACTTTCCTCCCAGGCTCCAATGACTGTCGGAGTGGGCCACTTCTGATGTAGTGGGATTCCTTGCACGACTATCCATTTGCAGAGAAAAAGCAGTACTTTGGTTCCAGTCTGCAGACCAAGCAAGAGGCAACAACCTTCAAATCACACACAAAGCTGCCATTGATGTGGTCATAGTTTATCACCTCAAAAGTTGTTCATGTTGTCATGAGTTCCTTCATATGGACTGCATGACCAACTGGAATTGATGGTAAAACATTGCCATTATGCAGCAAAACAGCTTAAGACTTGTCTTCGTTAAATCAATGAACAGTCTCACTCATTCTGGATCGTGAACGATGTTGAGGGCCTGCCATCACCACCATCGATGTTGTTGCAGCACAAGACACTTCCATGAGAAGAATGGGACAAGATCCTTGGCGCTCAACAGAACATGGAACCCTAACATCACCTGCCAGGAGATTCCACTGCTATAGTCTGGAGCCCAACAGCTAGACTAGAGCCAATCAACAATTTTAAGCATCATTTTTCATTCTCAGTGACCAGAATTAGTAAAGTTGACAATTTATTTCAGAAGCATTTTGGCTGTAGAGCAGTGTAATATCTAAAGGTGGTGGCAAAAACACTAAACATTAGGTCTTTATTTCTGTGTATATATTTGTTCAGTTCTTTTGTGGATGTGCACAGCAAATCCCAATTAAAGCTAAGGAGATACAGAGCATATAGGAGGAGGCTAGATCCCTGGGGATGTAATAAGATGTATCAAAGCCATCAGGGTCGATCTTGTACTTTTTTTTAATCGGGGGAAAAACCTTGTGCTAGTTAATACTGCGTATCTGAAAAGCGATGAACAAGACTTCATTTGATCTTACATTAATTAACGTATAAAAGTAAACATATGTGATGGTTAATAAATGTGCACATAGAGACCTAATGTTATAGCTGTACAAGATATCTATAACTGAGAAACAACGAGGAGTCCTTGTGGCAACCTTTGAGACTAAATTTATTTGGGCAAAGTTTTGTGGGCTAGAACCCACTTCATCAGATGCATGAAGTGAAAACATTAGTAGCAGTTAAATACCACGCAGAAAAGATGGAGTTGCCTTACCAAGTGGGAGGTCAGTCTAACGAGACAATCAATAACAGCAGCGAATACCAAGGGAGGAAAAATCACTTTTGTAGTTGTAATGAGAGTGGCCATTTCAGACAGTTGACAAGAAGGTGTGAGTAATTGTAGGGAGAAATTAGTATGGGGAAATTAGGTTTGTATGACCCATCCACTCCAGTCTTTATTCAGGCCAATTTGTTGTTGTCCAGTTTGCAAATTATTCCAGTTTCTGCAGTTCATGTTGGAGTCTGTTTTGAAGTTTTTTGTTGATGAATTGCCACTTTTATGTCTGTTAAGAGTGACAGAGAGATGAAGTGTTCTCCACTGGTTTTGAATTGTTATAATTCCTGATGTCAGATTTGTCCATTTATTCTTTTATGTAGAGATGTCCAGTTTGGCCAGTGTACATGTGAGGGCATTGCTGGCACAACAATGGCATATACACGTGGTAGGTGTGCAGGTGAACAAGCCCCGATGTGTGGCTGATGTGGTTAGGTCCTATGAGGTGTCCCTTGAAAGATTAGGTGGACAGAGCTGCACTGAGGTTTGCTGCAGGGTTGGTTCCTGGGTTGGTGTTTGTGTGAGTAGTATCTGGTGAGTAATTTACTTCAGGTTGGGGGCTGTCTGTAAGTGAGGACTGGCCTGTCTCCCCATGGTCTATGAGAGTGAGGATCATCCTCCAGGATACGTTGTAGATCCTTGATAATGCGCTGGAGAGGTTTTAGTTGGGGGTGTAGGTGACAGCTTAGTGGGTTTCGTTACTTTCTTTGTTGGCCTGTCTTGTAATAGGTGACTTCTGGGTACTCTTCTGGCTCTGTCAATCTCTTCTTCACTTCCCCACATGGGTATGTAGTTTTAAGAATGCTTGATAAAGTCCTGTAGGTGTTTGTCTCTGTCTGAGGGATTGGAGCAAATGCAGCTGGATTGTGTAGTTGTCTGGATGAAGCGGAGGTATGTAGGTAAGTATAGTGGTCAGTAGGTTCAGGTATAGGATGGTGTTTATGTGACCATCGCTTATTAGCACTGTAGTGTCTAGGAGTGGACCTTTGTGTTGGATGGTCCAGGCTGAGGTTGATGGTGGAGTGGAAATTGTTGAAATCCTGGTGGAATTCCTCAAGGGCCTCCTTTCCATGGGTCCAGATGATAAAGATGTTATCAATGTAGCACAAGTAGAGTAGGGGCTTTATGAGAGGAGAACTGAGGAAGCGTTGTTCTAAGTCAGCCCTAAAATTTTCCCTCATATTAATTTCCCCCGACTGTTACTCACACCTTCTTGTCAACTGTTTGAAATGGGCCACTCTCATTACAACTACAAAAGTGATTTTTCCTCCTTTGGTATCCTACTGTTAATTGAATTGTCTCATTAGACTGACCTCCCACTTGGTAAGGCAACTCTCATCTTTTCATGTGCTATGTATTTATACCTGCTACCATATTTTCCACTCCATGCATCTGATGAAGTGGGTTCTAGCTTATGAAAGTTTATGCCCAAATAAAATTGTTAGTCTCTAAGGTGCCACAAGGACTCGTTGTTTTTACTGATACAGACTAACACGGCTACCACTCTGAAACCTATAACTGAGAACAAGGTGTTATGCAGAGTAGCAGTTCTCAGGAAACATATCAAGAGGTTACACAGGGCAGCAGATCTAGTTAATCAGCATAACTGGAGAATCCATATACATTCTTTATGTTCATCCACAAAATATTAAGAGTTTGGGTATTCTAAACATGGCCTAAAATGTATGATAATTCCACAAGCGTTTCACTGTAAATGAGTAAACTTTTCATCCCAACCATGAACTGGATTATTCTGGTTGTCACTGGCCCTTTAATTCAGGGCTGAAGAGTTTTGCTATTAGCTGTACTCTTTCCCTGGGGGATGGATCAGGCATGACAATGCTATTCATCTTTCATTCTTTCAATAACATAGAATGTGTGTCACTGTCCCAGCCAATTAATTAACAATTCATTTGAATCTTACACATGCTTAGTAATATCACATTTAGACCAATGTAATTTAATAGGTATCTTCCCAAGGACTGGGCAGAAAAAGAAATGGATCCCGAGAGAGATCTTGAATTTGATTAGGCTCTTTTCCCCAATGGTGAGACTCCATGGCATTTTAATTTCCTAATAAAAGTCAGACTTTACAAAAAACAGCTTTTCTTCCTCACTATGGATAGGACCATGGCCAGCCCCTATGTGGCCATGTATTGGAAGAAGGGAATAAGGAGCTTCTCTCTCTCCTTGAAAGGCCTGGGGGTCAACCAGCATTGCAGACCCTGTGCTTAGAGGAATTCCAGGGGCTGCTGCTGAGTTGCTTCTCACAAGGAAAAACCTGTCCATATGGGGATGGGAAGGAGCAAGTGTTAGGATATAGATATTCAGGCCTGTCTGCAAAGGCCTATACTTTAAGAATTTAGGTGTATTCTTTATCACTTAGCTAGTTATAAATGTATAAAAGAAAGAATCAAAATCACTGCCTGTCTGTATAAGGGCCTTCTCTTACTGTGACAGTCTGAGGCCTGGTTCTTAGGCAAAGGCCTTCGGCTAAGCAGCAGAGGCCAGCCATAAACTGGGAAGTGTAAGGTCACATCCTCACATTCCAAGCTAGTCACATTGAAATAAGGTGCTACTGGACTGTTAGGAATACAATCCTGTCCTGATATTCCTATCACCTCCAGAGAACGGGAAGAGCCTAGAAGATGTAAAAGGAAACTTAGTTTGATAGCATCCTGTCTGGCAAGAACTCACTTATCAGTAGCTGGAATATGAAATCCTCTTTTCTGTATTGTTCTATCACTGTAGTCTCCACTTTCCTATTGTTTGACTGTTTAAGCTCTATCTGGTTCTGTGATTGTTTCTGTCTGCTGTATAATTAATTTTGTTGGGTGTAAACCAATTAAGGTGGTGGGATATAATTGGTTAAATAATCATGTTACAATATGTCAGGATTGGTTAGTTAAATTTCAGTAAAATGATTAGTTAAGGTATAGCTAAGCAGAACTCAAGTTTTACTATATAGTCTGCAGTCAATCAGGAAGTAAGGGAGGAAGAGGAACATGGAATAGGGGTGGGGGAATTGGAATCATGTTTCGCTAAAGGCAGGGGAATGAGAACAGGGACACAGGCGAGGCTCTGTGGTGGCAGAGCTGGGAAGGGGGACACTGAGGAAGGAAACTGGAATCATGCTTGCTGGAAGTTCACTCCAATAAACATTGACTTGTTTGCACCTTCGGACTTCGGGTATTGTTGCTCTCTGTTCATGTGAGAAGGACCAGGGAAGTGAGAGTGTGAAGGAATAAGCCCCCTAACAGCAAGGAGTAGGCTGATCCATGCCTCATCCCTCTCCCATGTGCCCTGAAGTAGAGGTGGCTAGCCATGCAAGGTGCATATGCTGCATCTCATCTAGAGGTGTTACAGATTACTCTACCCCGGAACTAGTTTTGAGATTACTCATTTAATCTAATGTATGCAAATCTTGGTATTTTACCATTCAAGAAATGGCACCTTTTATTTAGCTTCTCCTTGGATCTAATCATCATCGGTGACCTCTCGATTTGAGGACATCTCTACCACAGATTTACATATGGGTCCTCAGATGACTCAGGAGTCTGATCCTGGAACCACACGTTCCAGCTACAGTAGGTAAAAACATTTCCTGGAGGGTCATCTGCCTGCTGGGAGAAAGTTTTTTCTTTTTCCTTCCTTCTCTCTCTCTTTTCAGCTTTGAGGGCAAGGCACTTCTCCTCGAAGTGAGCCACAACCATTGAGGTTTGTGGCTGGCTCTTCCCAGCTTGTGATGTCCACATCAGTTTTCTTGAGCTACACTTTCAGTCTTTGTAGTATGTCCTCTGACCACCATGGAATCTCTGAGCATAGGTGAGCTTGAGAGTAGACTTGTTTTGGGAGGTGAGAGTCTAGCATCCACACACAATGTCCAGCCCAGCGAAGTTGGTGCATGAGGATCATTGCTTCAATACTGGTGATGTTGGCTTCAATGAGGATGCTGATAACTTGATTCCAAGTATCTCCAAAGGCATCATTGGTGGTACTTCTCAAGACTCTTGAGGTGCTGTCTATAGGTCACCCAGGTTTTGCATCCATAAAGGAGTGTAGGAATAACACTTGTCTTATAGACATGGATCTTGGTGTCCTGCCGTAAGTCACAGTTCATGAAAATGAGTAGAGCAATTTCCCCCTGTGCTTGATCTCACTATCGATTTTTGTGATTTGAGAAAGTTGGCTACCAAGGTAGCAGAAGTGCTTGACTATCTCCAAAGTCTGTCCCTTGACGGTGATTTGTGTAAGGTCAGAGGAGCATTTTAGTCTTTTCAGTATTGAGTGAGCCTGATCCAAGAACTTTGCAATTGTTGTATGTATTTGATTACTTTAACCAATTTTAACTCACACCTTTCTTCCTTTTTATAAATAAATCTTCAGATATTAGATACTAAAGGACTGGCAATAGCATAATTATCAGGCAAGATCTAAGTTCTATATTGACCTTGTTATGTGGCTGGTCCTTTGGGATCAGAAGAACCCTTTGGTTGATGAAATTGGTTTTAAATAACCATCATTAAATTTAGTGTTTTTGGTGGTGATACAAGGACTGGAATACTTAAGGAGGCTGCATTTCTGACTTCTTGTTAGCCAGTGTGGTCAGACAGAAGTTTACTTTTGTTTCTGGTTTGGTCTATCTTATGGGAGACTATCCACCAGCTTTGGAGTGTGTCTGCCCTATTTCTCAGTGGTTTGTCCTGAATTTGGTATTCTCAGTTGTGACCCACCGAGGCATCATAACAGATGTATTCTTGCTATTGTTGGCTACCTCACTGAATCTGTTTTCATTTATTTTTTCCTGTTTCTTGTAAGCTTAAATTATTCTAATATGCCACCTCCTCCTATCGAGCTGCTTGTAGTTAATGAGCAGGATATTTCTTACTTATCCAAATTCTCTTTGAAGACTTAATGGACCAGATTCTGCTCTGAAGTCACAAGATTATATTACTCATTAATTAGACTCGCTATATTTGGTCCATGGCAATTGCATGTTGATTTATTACATTTTTTGTATCTGTACATTTTCAAAGCTGGTCACAACTTTGTTCACATTGTCTAGATATGCCTAGATATACCCTGATATATAAATTATATATTATATATATATAGACTACACAGATCAGTCAGGATGTCTCTCCAACTTTACATCGCTCCCTCTCAGCACAAATGCCCTAAGCATGTGCGACCTGCTTTCAACATAGCCAAACTGAAGGATGCTCAATGTTCAACAACTTTCAGAAGAGTCTTGATGACAAACTGACATCCCACGGACAACTGATCGGTACTGCAACCGAAAAGTGGGACCAGTTCAAGCAGATGGTGACTGACACAGCAATAATATCTCTTGGACCAAAGAAAAGAACACATCAGGACAGTTTGATGAGAACCAAGAAGAAATATGCTCATCTCTGGAAGGTAAAGAGAAAAGCCTTTATCGAATGGCAGAATGAATCCCTCCTCAGTCTCTCCAAAACAGCGAACGCATCCTTCAAGTACTTCAGAGCCAAAACACAGAGAAGACCTCCATCAGATACAAAGACAACTGGTGGAGAAGAGCAAAGCCAAAGGAAATCGAGCACTATGCTGAGGACCCACAACTCAAAGATGTGTCTTCAGGGCTTATTAAGTACTGTGATATGGACCTTCTACTAAGGACCACCCCTGCTCTTCATCAGCACAACACAACCGCTGATTGAAGATAAAGAAGGCATTAACAAAAGATGGGTGAAAAACACCTTTACGCAACCTTCTCAATAGACCATCTAACCGGGTGAATAATAACTGTCCTCAATTGAAATTCCACAACAACCTGCTCTGACAGATCTTTGACTGTCTGCCCACGTATAGGATGAGATTTAATGAACGTTGTTTAGCCCAGATGTGTTCAGGAAAAGCTCCTGAAAAAAGATGGAATACCAGCAGAGGATATGCAAAAAAAAAGCAGCAGGTCTAACAGCACTAGCAGCATTACACAGCATGATCATCAGTCATCTGGGAGGATGAAAACATACCACAGGACCCTCTGCGACGCTACTATTGTCTCTTTTTTCAAGAACAAAGGCCAGCAAAGCAGAACGTAGAAATTAATAGAGGCATATCCCTCTCTCTGTTGGAAGGGAAAATCATCGCCTGCATCATCTTGAACCCCCTCAATAGCCAGTATTTCCAAGGCAGTATCTACCTGAAAAGTCAATGTGGTTTTTCGACCTGGCCAGGAGCACAATCGATAATGGTGTTTGCTGTCAAAGACAAATACAAGAGAAGTGCATTGAACAGAACATGCACTATATGCTGTCTTCATAGATCTGACAAAAGGCGTTTGATACTGTCAACAGGGAAGTGACTTGGACTATTCTAACACAACTTTGGCTGCCCAAGAAAATCTGTCCAAATTATAAGCCCTTTTTCAATGACAGCATGACAGGCAAAAGTATTGTCTGAATGGAGCCACATCTGCCCCCCTTCAACAATCCACCAATGGCGTGAAACAAGGATGTGTTTTCACATCCTGTCTTATTAACCTATTCTTTGCATGCGTCCTCAACCATGCAATGAAAGATCTGGATTGAGGTAATATATTTGAAATAACCAGCACGATAATTCACTTTTTGACCCTTCGTCGCCTGAATGCAAACACTAAAATATGCAGAAACTCCTTCTTGAGGCACTCTTTGGCCAAATGACTGTGCCTCAATGGCTCACTCTGAAAATGCATCTTTCAGCAACATTGTCAACAAGTTGCCGAGGCCTCGCAACTCTTCGGCTAACTATCAGCCTCGAAAGACAGAAGTTCTCCATCAAACCTATACCTGGATCAAATGGTTCTGTTCCCAAGTATCTCCACTGATGGCACTCAGCTCAAAGAGTGGAGAACTTTAAATACCTGAGTAGTGTCATATCCACTCGATGGATCACTGGATAATGAGATCAACGCATGGAATATCCAAAGCAAGCCCCAGGCTATCTGTGTGTCAAAGTTTTAAACCGCAGTACAACATCTGGATGTCAACAAAACTGCTTAGTGTACAGAGTTGCTGTCTTGCATCTCTTTTGTATGGGTTGTGAACGCATGGACACTATATAGGCGTCACATCAAGCAGCTTCAAAGCATTCCACATGTGTTGCCTCCGCAACATCAATGAAAGGATCCGTTTGGCAAGACAAAGTGCCCAATCTTGAAGTCCTCGAGAGAACCCGGATGACAAGCATTGAAATGACGATCATGAAGTCACAGCTACGTTGGACCAGTCATGTCAGCTGCATGGATGCCAACAGAATTCCCTGCCATCTTCTCTATGGTGAAGCTCTCCCAGGGTGTCGGCATATAGGTCGTCCACGGGAAAACGTTAACAAGGACACCATCAAGCCAATCTGCAGTATAGCAGTATCAACCCAGGGACCTTGAGGACGCCACCAGCGACAGAACACAGTGGCGTGCAACAGTCAGAAATACCTGCATCGCCTCTGAGGAAGACCGCTGCCAGGCGTCTACAAGAGGCACACGAACGAAGTCACAGAGCACCAGCAGCGCACAACCCAATGACTGCGAACTTCCCATGCACCATGTGCAGCCAAATGTGCCCTCTAGAATTGGCTTGTATAGCCATCAGAGGGCACACCATGAGACCAACAATAGATGATTTGCTCAGATTTGTCATCATCGGATCGATGGACTACCAAGATAGATGTCTAGATATACTCTGTAACAAACCCTGTTGCCTACTCTGTTGGGCTCATTCACCTGCACATCTACTAATGTGATATATGCCAGCAATGCCTCTCTGCCATATACATTGGCCAAACCAAACAGTCTCTACGTAAAAGAATAAATAGACACATCAGACATCAGGAATGGTAGCATACAAAAGTCAGTAGGAGAGTACTTCAATCTCCGTGGACATTCAATAACAGATTTAAAAGTAATCATTCTTCAACAAAAACCTTCAAAAACAAACTTCAAAGAGAAACTGCAGAGCTACAATTCATTTACAAATTTAACACCATTAATTTGGGCTTGAATAGGGACAGGGAATGGCTGTCTCACTACAAAAATAATTTTCCCTCTCTTGGTATTGACACCTCCTCATCCGTTATTGAGAGTGGACCACATCCAACCTGATTGAATTGGCCTTGTCAACACTGGTTCTTCTTTTGTAAGGTAACTCCCTTCTCTTCATGTGTCAGTATATTTATGCCTGCATCTATAATTTTCACTTCATGCAGTGAAGAAGTGGGGTCTTTTACCTGCAAAGCTTATGCCTAAATAAATCTGTTAGTCTATAAGGTGCCACTAGACTCCTTGTTGTTTTTGTGGATGCAGGTTAACATGGCTACCCCTCAGATACTTAGATATGCCTAAAACTTTTGAAGCAGTTCTTTATGGTAGTTTTGAATTTCAGACTGTGCATTTAATCAAGCAGTTGAGTTGGCTGTGTGTGTTTTCTTGTTCTGACTTTTTGAGTTTACTGCATGCATTCAAGAGTCAGCATAAGCCGCCTAGACTTATTTTCTCAAAGTAAGTCACTCAGTTTTGTGTCTTCTTCCTGAAACAGTCAGGACAAAAAATGTAGTATATTATTTTTCCAGGGTCAGGATCTTGCGGTTTCCTTAGTAAATTTTTGCAAAGGCTATTGGGGCATGTTTGTGGTCCAGCAAAACAAATAACTGTCAATGTGTTTTGGTCAAATTCATTGATGTATTGGTTACACAATAACAATGAGGAGAGATCCTGTTTTAACTTTTAAGGGGATTATGAGAGAATTGAACAGTGATGGGGAGGGGCCTGTAATAGCAGGATCAAACAATATATTTTAATTCTGTCTCTTCGACCTCTTCTTCTTGCCTATAACTACCAAAAAGAAAATTGCAAAGATGCAGGCTCTCCTACTTCTATTTCAAAATTTCATGACAAAGAGAATTTGGGTGAAAGGGTTCATTTTTTTTCTTCATGGTTTAAAGTGAGAAAAATAGTAATTGCCCCAAAAATTCACAGCAGAGCAAATCTTCTTGATCATGAAATTGCCATAGTGTGGTTGAAATTTTCATGAACAAATGCTTCTGCACATCTCCAGGAGAGTTACTGATAAACTTTTGGGCATGGTATTGATGTAGTTCTACTAGAAAACTTTAATTCCTCTGAATCTATTTACATCCATTCTTCTATGTTTATAAATGCTTGTTTTCTTCCTTCTTTTCTCTCTCATGAGATTTGAATAATAATCCTTAAAATAATTATTATTCATTAAATTGGCAGAGCCTTGGAGTGCTATAGAATGCCTCTGGTGGAGGATCTAAGAGAGCTTTACAAACATGAATTAATTAAGCATCACAGTGCCCCCTGTGTGGGAAGCATCATTATTATCTTTGCTATACAGATAAAAAAGAGGTTTTGATTTGCCGATAGTCACACAGCAGTTTAGTGCTAGAGCTGGGATTAGAAATGAATGCCAGAGTGCTAGTCCTGTGCTCTAACCAATCTATCGCTCTCCCTCTTTTTTTAAAAATAGGTGTGATGCCTACAATATTTAACAAATTAAGCAAACCATGGGAAGTAAATCTCAAGAAACAATCAGGTTGCTAGTAGCTGTCCTTGACTACTTTGTAATGGGTTAATTCATGTGTGATGTTTTGGGGTAATAGCTACATAAAAAGAGATATATTCTCTTCTCAGTATGTGTGTGTGAGTCTCATTAATAATAATGGGAGTTATGTGCCTGCAGGAGAAAGAGAGGAGAATATATCTATCATGTCAATGATCCATTATGGAAGAAGTAATTATATAATGTACTATAAATGTTACGGAGGAATCATTATAGTCTACTTGGTAAATCATGTGTTTTTTAAAAGACCCTACATAAAATAAATATAAATATGTATGTATATATGTGTGTGTGGTGAGTGTGTATATATATATGTATACAAAAAACCTCAGATGCAGTCATTGTGTTATCATTGAATTAATGCCTTTTTAAGACATTGGCCTGCATATAGATATCCAGACAAAAATGTCAGGAAAAGTTATGGAGAGAAGAATTTATTATACTCTTCCGGAGACAGTCAGATAGGACCCAGGAGATGGTTGAGACTTGCACATGGTCGATAGCAATACTGTTATGACCAGAGAGGCAGTGGCTGATGGTAGTTGACACACACCCTAAAGACCCCCAAAACAGTCTGAATGTGGACTTGTAGGTTTCTTGAAAAGAACAAGAATTAGACTATACCAAATCCCTGGTACAGAGAGTCAACTCATTATGTGGAGTGAGCCAAAATTTCATTTTTAGTTATAGTCTGTGGGCTAAAATATACATTTAAGGCCATGGACTATCTTCAATCCACGGTGGGATTTCCACTAACAATAGAAGATTTGCACAAACATCAAAGATGGAGTAGGCCCTTTATGTAGTAACAAAGGCCATGATCCGCTCATTGATTTCAATGGGAGTTAAGTGCCTAAATATCTTTGAGGATTTGGGCCTAAACTCTAAGTTCAGGTCATATATATATATATATATATATATAAAAAAAAATCCCCTCCCACGCCTTTGGGTGGTATGTGTCTTCCTCAACCTCGAGTCCTCTCCAGAGGCCTGGGAGTTTGAGGGTTCTGCGCAGTATCTTAGCTGTTCCTAGCACTGCACTCTTCTGGACAGAGAGCTCTGATGTTGTTCCTGGGATCTGTTGGAGCCACTCACCCAGCTTAGGAGTCACAGCCCCGAGTGCTCCTACCACCACTGGGACCACTTTGGCCTTCACTTTCCACATCCTCTCTAGTTCCTCTTTCAGGCCCTGGTACTTCTCCAGCTTCTCATATTCCTTCTTCCTGATGTTGCTGTCACTTGGCACTGCTATATCTATCACCACCGCTGTCTTCTGGTCCTTGTCTATTACCACGATGTCTGGTTGATTGGCCAGTACCTGCCTGTCCGTCTGGATCTGGAAGTCCCACAGAATCTTAGCCCTGCTATTCTCCACAACCTTCTGTGGAATCTCCCATCTGGTCTTGGGAGGGTCTAGCCCATACGCTGTGCAGATGTTCCTGTACACAATGCCAGCCACTTGGTTGTGCCGTTCAGTGTATGCTGTTCCTGCCTGCATCTTACATCCTGCCACTATGTGTTGGACTGTCTCTGAGGCCTCTCTGCACAGTCTGCACCTTGGGTCCTCTCTAGTGTGGTAGACCCCTGCTTCAATGGATCTGGTGCTCAGTGCCTGTTCCTGTGCTGCTATGATCAGTGCCTCAGTGCTGTCTTTTAGTCCAGCCCTTTCCAGCCACTGGTAGGATTTCCCAATGTCAGCCACCTCAGCTATCTGTCGATGGTACATCCCATGCAGGGTCTTGTCTTGCCATGGCACTTCTTCTGCTTGGTCTTCCTCCCATGTCTGCTGCTGCCTCAGGCATTCTCTCAGCAGCTCATCTTTGGGGGCCATCTTACTGATGTACTCCTGGATGTTCCGGGTTTCGTCCAGGACAGTGGCTTTGACGCTCACCAAGCCCCGCCCGCCTTCTTTCCGGCTGGTATACAGTCTCTGGGTGTTGGACTTGGGGTGGAAACCTCCGTGCATTGTGAGGAGCTTCCGGGTCTTCACATCGGCAGCCTCCATGTCCTCCTTTGGCCAGCTCACTATACCGGCAGGGTATCTGATGACCGGCAGGGCGTATCCGTTGATGGCGTGGATCTTGTTCTTCCCACTGAGCTGGCTCTTCAGGACCTGTCTTATCCTTTGGTGATACTTGGATGTTGCTGTCTTCCTTGCCTCCTCATCGTGGTTTCCATGTGACTGTGGGACGCCAAGGTACTTGTAGCTGGTCTGTATGTCTGCTATGTGGCCCGCTGGTAGTTCCACCCCATCAGTCTTGACTACCTTCCCTCTCTTCACTACCATCCGGCCACACTTCTCCAGTCCGAATGACATCCCGATATCCTCACTGTAGATCCGCGTCAGGTGGATTAGCGAGTCGATGTCTCGTTCATTCTTAGCATACAGCTTGATGTCATCCATGTAGAGGAGGTGGCTGATGGTAGTTCCACTCCTGAACCTGTACCCGTATCCAGTCCTTGTGATTATCTGGCTGAGGGGTTTAAGCCTATGCAGAACAGCAGCGGGGGACAGTGCATCACCTTGGTATATGCCGCACTTGATGGCCACTTGTGCAAGCTGCCTTGAGTTGACTTCCCAGTGTTGTCTTCCATAGTCCCATTGAGTTCTTGAGGAAGGTCCTTAGTGTCCTGTTGACTTTGTATAGCGCCAGACATTCACAGATCCACGTGTGCGGCATTGAGTCGTAGGCTTTCCTGTAGTCAATCCAGGCTGTGCTCAGATTGGTCTGTCTAGACCTTGAGTCTTGGGCGACTGCTCTATCTATGAGCAACTGGTGTTTTGAGCCTCTGGTGTTGTTCCCAATGCCCTTCTGAGCTGTGCTCATGTACTGGCCCATATGGTCCTGTAGCTTGGCAGCTATGATGCCTGATAGGACTTTCCATGTTGTGGGGAGGCAGGTTATTGGCCGGTAGTTGGACGGTTCTGTTCCCTTGCAGGGGTCTTTCATGATCAGCACTGTCCTTCCTTGTGTTAGCCAGTTTGGGTGGGAGCCTGCTGCTAGCAGCTGGTTCATCTGTGCTGCTAGGCGTTCATGCACTGCTGTTAGTTTCTTTAGCCAGTAGGTGTGGATCATGTCTGGTCCAGGTGCTGTCCAGCTCTTCATGTTCTTGACCCGCTGCTGGATGTCTTCTACTGTGATGGTGACTGGTTTCTGTTCTGGGAGATTGCTGTGCTCTGTTCTCAGGTCCTGCAGCCACTTTGCACTGGTGTTATGAGTCTTCTCTTTCTCCCATATGTTCTTCCAGTACTGTTCAGTTTCTGCTGCTGGTGGCTCTGCTGTTATTGTGTTGTTGCACTGCAGTTGGGAGTACACCTTGGATGGTTCTTTGGAGAACAGGGCATTTACTTTTTTGGCCTCTGCTTCTCTAGTGTATCTCCTTAGCCTGGTAGCTAGTGCTGTGAGCCTTTGTTTAGCAGTCTCTAGGGCTTCAGATGGAGTCAGGCCCTTGTATTTTTTCAGTAGCCGAGTCTTATCCTTAATCTCTACACCCTTCTGTAGTTCCACCAGCTGACTAACTTCTCTCCGAGTCGCCTTGATCTTATCCTCCAACCTCATTTTCCAGGGTGGGTACATACTGTTGTTCTTCTTGATCGTGTAGCCAAGCATCTCCAGGATTAAAGAGGCTGTAGCATATACCAGTTCATTGGTTTGAGTTATGGTGGTAGTAGGGATTGTCATGAGGGCTCTATTGGCATCTTCTAACATACTATCTGATGGTACTTCTCCACTGAGCCTTGGTAATCGTCTCGAGGATTGACTGTAGCTAGTTTCTCCATGATCTTATGCCTCATATCAGCTGCTGTGCTCTGCAATGGAGGGGGTAGCAGTGAAGTTTCAGCTTCAGGTGTGGGCTGCACATCCACTTGTTCTTCCAGGTCTTCTTGAGTCTGGGATGTAATGTGGAGTTGGTCTATCTCAAGCTGTGAGAGCAGCTTCCTCTTTACATGTTGAAGCGTTGGGTAACTAGCTGTTTCTCAGTAAGTGTGGATGTAGGTCTTTTGTCCATCCATAGTCCCCTCATACATCCCCTCTCATTAGGTCTACTGTTGTAGTAGCATTCCATCAATTCCAGGTTCTCTTGTCTCGTCCATGAATGGTTTGTTCCAGTAGCCCACTTATCGTCAGATTGTCCTGGTTCCTCAACATCTGGCATGGACCTTGTTAATCCGGGCGACGTCCGAGCCGGCATGACTCTCCTAGTTCGTGTCACTCTCATATTTGAGGTAGGCAGGTGAAGCGCTAGGGGGTCTTTTGCCCAAGGATCCCTACTGGAAAGTTGGGTAACAACTGGGATTTGAACCCCGGTCTCTCGTATCAAAGGGCGGTGCTCTTTAAACACTACGCTATCCAGTCGCGTATATAGTTCATATCCTTATTGTCTCGTTCAGCATCACTCAGTGGAAAAATATACTTTATTTTATGCTCACTGCTATTTTTGGCTTCCATTTCTCTTGTCTTATCTTCCTTTCCCTATTTTTTTTCTCCATCCCTTTCTTTGGAAGTCTCCTTTCTTCCTTCTGCATTTCCTCACATACAGGAACTCTTAATTCTCACTGCCTTCCCCCATTTTGTCTGCTGAAATTACAGAATGGGATTTCCACTCAGCCAGGGAAAAAGCGAAAATCATAGGCATCACATCAAGACTTTTCCCTCCTTAACATAAACCAAGTTTGTACACCCAGGCAAGGCAGTCTTTGTCAAGCAATGGCTCACATCAACAGCAGCCTGCTCCTTTGCCTCCCTGCACCCTGCCCTTTGTATTGGATCCAAAATGGCAAAGAAAACAGGAAAAAGTCCAGAATGCACCCAAATCCTTCTCCTCTAGGAAAAGCCTGTGGAACACAGGAAAGAGAGCTATCTTAAAAAAGAGGAGTCAGAAAAACAGGATACATTTTTGCCCCAGATATGTTTGCAGTTATGACCAGAGAGCTAGCTAGAAAAATAAGAGGAAAAATCCAGGAGCAAAGGAAAGTGTCTCTTCCTTTAGGTAACATCAAACTTGGCCTTACTACAGCACAAGACCTTTGATAAAGTAAATTTTTGGATGAATAAGAGGCCCCATCCAAAGGCAAACATTAATCACTTTGCTCACCTATAAAACCAAGGAAAGTTAATTCTGGTCAGGTTAACAATTTATTTGGCTTCTAGAAGTTTAATGATGTCTTTAAAATTATGATTAAATGTCATTTTATATGAATGTTAAATAAAGATTTTAGTTAAATAAAGGTGAGAAATCAAAGCAGGTGTTGTGGACGTGGTATAATTTACCCATTATTTCAAGATGTGATGAGTAGTCTTCATGAGGATTAATAATTGCAGGTGTGAATGCTGTGAATGTCTGAGCATGGAAAAGGGAGACAGATTCACAATTTTAAAAATTCTAAATAAGGCTATTAGTGCAGATATGGACTATGATTAAATTATGTCTCTTCTTGCAGAGACAAGAGGGAGCTGTTCTTGCTTGCTGCATAATAGTACATCTCCACAGAAACAAATGAGAATTGTTCCAACTCAAGAACTAAAGGGATTTGTTATTCATAATATCCCTGGGCAAATCATTTTGTCTGGCTGCAACATCACTGGATGTGCAACTTGGAAAACAGCAGTGACGTACCTAGCATGTGACAGGTTCTTGCACGCCTGTTATATGCCGTGGTCTTTTACAACTGGGAATTCTGTGAAATGTAGTCCGGAGGGCAGATGGGAGCTATAGCCATGAGGGATATGACTAGGAGCAAGCAAGTGATTTACAGAAAACATATAAAATTTCCTGTCTCTCAGGCAGGGACCAGCAGGCTAAGGGTCTACAGGGAGCAGGAGATGCTGGAGAAGGGAGTCCACGGTGGGCCAAGAAGAGGGGATTGAGCCGCTGACCCCACTCCTGTCCCTGCCTTCTTGAGTTGTCCCTAGTAATTAGTTGACCCCCATTCCTTTATTTGGCCCCCATTCCTGCCTCTTTCTTTTTGTTTGTGAAGGGAGGCTTCTTTGGTAGAGGCCTGCTTGGGCTTAATAAAGCCTGACCCAAACCCAATTAGACCACAGCCGACTTGAACCCAAGAGTGTCAGGTCATTTTCATAGCTGATTTGACCTGAACACAACAATTGTAGTTGAGTCTTGGCAGGTTTGGGTTGACTGAAAAGTCAGACATGCATGGGGAAGAGCCAGAGCTAGCAGAGCAGCATGGCTGGGGAGCTGCAAACAGATTCACATGCTTTTGCCATTCACAAACTGCCTTAATCTCCTTCCCTGCAGCCATCCCAAGGAGCCTGGGGCTGCCCACAGCCCCCCCGTTTCCCAGCCCAAAGCTGGGGAGACAGGCGGCGGACAGCCTTATCACTGTGCAGGCATGCCTTCTCCTCCCCTCTGCTGCCATCTCCTGCCTGACCCTGCTGCGGGTCATCAGGGGCTGGGGCAGGGTGGGTGAGGTCATGTGCCCTGAGGGTGGCAGGTACACAGCTGCAGAGCCCCCTGAAACACCTCTTTCTCAGACTTCCTGAAGTGTTGCAGCAAGGACACCTTCTGCATGGGCACCGTGAAGTACTCCATGCCAGGCAGCTGGAGTGGAGTGTGGGAGAGGGGGGCTCAATGTCACATGTTGGCTGGCTGTGCCATGCCACTCTGCTCACAGCTGAGCCACGCCGTGTGTATATCTCAAGGCAGGAAAAACCTGGTGTGAGCGCAGTGCTCCCTCCCCCCACTGCTCCTTCTCTGCCAGCCACTGGCTCATGTAAACAAAGGACTATTTGCCATGTCCTGGTCCTGCCACAATACCTCCAGGGCCACAAGGGACTGCCCTGAGTCCACTCAGAGACAGCCTAATTTTAAAGCCCAACCCAAGCATGTCAAGTTATTTTCATACCTGACCCAAATCTGACATTTGTAGTTGGGTCTGATTGCAAGGCAGCACTCTTTTGGGGCCCTCCCGGCCATTTGTTGAGTCAGAAAGAGAAGGGAAATAGATAGGAGGGTAGGGCAAATTTAGTGTTGAATAAGTATGAAATCAAAGAATTAGAGCCAGCTTAAGGTTGGTTAAGGAAATATGTGTTCTAAAAAAAGACCGTGACTAGCAAGTAGAAGGCAGGCATTGAAAATAAGAAGTTGTAAGGCCCGAGGGAATGGAGTAGAGGGGATATCTTATTCAAAGAATAATTAATGATATAAGGGAAAGTTTCTAAAAAGAAGGTATCTGACTGATAGGGGTAACTGCAGATTGTTTTGGATAAAACAAAAATAATCCATTTTACAAGGCTCCAGTATGGACCTTCCCATCCCCCATACTAGCGTTATCTTAAAATAAAGACTTTGTGAACCTAGGTGCAATGGAAAAACTGTTGCTCAGCAAGAAGGAGGGGAAGAGATAGGGAGGAAAAGCCTTGCGGAGAAACAAGGTTGTAAATCTTATTTGAATTAAGACTGGAAATAAGGATGAACTGTCTCAAATTGGTTTTTAGCTGAAGTCGGTAATTGGCAATGACATTGCTTGTTTGTTATAGGGTATAAAACGTAAACTCTGAAAGGGTGCATTGCTAATACCTGCCTGACCATGCTGGAGCTGACCCCTGGGTTTAGCCTGTTTGTAAGTATCTTTATGAATGTGTATAAATGTTTTGTTACTGTGTGGCTGTAGTAAATTGCTTATTAGTATGGCTTTTTAGGCATGTTTAGAGCAATTGTATAAATATCATTTGGCCTTTAGATTTAATAAAGGAATTTATGGGTAAATTAGTGTTGTGGTAATAATTCCAACACTTGGTATATGGCGCAATGTGAAAATTGTACTAACTGCCACTGCAGATTTTGGCAACCAGTTCTCCTGGCAACTCGGAATCTTTTGTGCACCTCATTTTCTAAGGAACTTTCAAAAAATCTAAAGGCTGTTTTTAGTTACACTTCCCCCAGGCCTGATTACTCAAAAGTGATTAGTGATTAGTGGATTTTGAATGCATTAGTTTTTTGGTGCCCATGTTGACACACTTTAGAGGAGCCTGATTTTCAGAAGATACACTCAAAAATTTGAAAATCAGGCAAATATCTCAAGCTGGGAATAAAAAAGTTGAAGCAAAATCACTTGAAAATCTAGATATTAGCTTTTAGGTACATGAACCTCAGATGAAAATAACAAAACCTTGCCATCCCTTTCACTGTGGATTTACGTTGTCTTCTCAGTATACTAAAATACTGCCAAGCTGGTGAGATCCAATTCCCCTTGAAGTCACTGGAAGTCTTCCCATTGACCAGCCACTGAGCTGCCTGGTTCGCATGTGGACACATAGAAGGGAGATGAGGGTGCAAGGATTTTTCTTCTTCCCCGCCCATACCCTTGCCCCTCTGTACAGCCCCCACAAATATGGCAAAGAAAAGAGCAACATGAAGTGACTTGTTCAAGGTCACATAGCAGAAGAATAGCAGAGCTAAGGATAAAACCCATCTCCTGACTCCCAGGCTGATGTGATGCCCAATCTACTACACTACAGTGTCACTGCAGTGCCTGAAGATCTAACTTCATGAAAATAATCGCCAGCAAGAAAGTTTTCTTGTGACTTTTCTTTTGGCCTCAGGTGCCCTGAAGAGGGAAAAGTGTAGTGCTCCTAGAAACATTTTTGGGAAGTATTTTATCTGAGCATATGCCATCACTGTGAAATCTAGCTGCTGCTATCGTCCTTTAGATTTTTCACTGAGATTGAGAATAACTGTACCCAGGATGTCCCTTAGCTCTATAGCAGAACCTGTATAGCTATTTAGATCTCCAAAAGCAAGTCTTTTTGCAACACAAAAATATAAAATAGTGGAGATGGTTTGTTTCTCATCCGTTACCACGGTAGTCACGAATAATAGGAGAAGGGGCAGTTTTCCAGGTATTGCCTATATCTCAGGATGAAAGCAAAGAGTGGTACTTGGCTATTTCTTGTTTACTTGGAATAAACTTAAGTGTTTGAAATATATAAAAATGTCTGCAAACAGCCAATTTTAACATCTGGAGATCCATGACATTTATAATACAGCTATTTATTTCTAATATGGTTGGCATTCAGCATGCTTCAGTCTGTTGCTTGAGTTTAGGTAAACATCACTGCAATAATGTTTGGAACTTCTGGAAAATAATACTTAGGCCCCATTGTCAACAAATTGGGATGCAGGCCACTTATTATCCACACATTTCTGACTTAGTTAGCATGATGTTTGATTTGATTGTGATGTAATTAGGCTTCTTGCAGAGAGTTTCTTAATAAAAGAAATGTGTAGAATTAAATTTGATCAGCACATCTGTGCCAGTATTCTAAATGTCAGTCTATCACTGCAGTACAATGGAACAATTAACAATAGTAATGCAATAAATTTACTTAAGCTGTAAGCAAACATTTACTGCTGCATTTTTCAACAGATGCATCTGCTCTGGCAAAATAGCTAATTAGTTCAATACATTAAAGGGAGAAGAAAAATAAAAATAAAAGCTATTGCTGGCCAATTAACACATCCATGTTCTTCAAAATTTAAAGCCTAGTCCTATGCCTGTTGAAGTTTTGCCAATAACTTCAGCAGTCCAAGAGCAAACCTTTAAAAGGTGGATTTCCATTTTTTGTGCTCTTGGGATATATTCTGTTAATGTAGCACATCATATTTTATAACCATTGCATCTCATTTTAGACTAGAATTAACCCTGTTTGCATGTGAGAATCATCACAACAATAATGGAATATATGGAGGGCTGGTAATGACTTCCTACAGTGGGTGTTATGTCCTCATCATTCTGCATTAATAGATCTCCTATAAGAAAGTTGCTTCAGAAGCACATAAAATATTTAAGTACCATTCAGGAGGTTTTTTAAAATTAAAATTGACATGATGACAGCAGATGAGAAAGACCAGAAGTGTGTCAGCATGTGTTGGGGGACAGGGAACAAGAGGAAAGAGTGGGGAATCTGAGATATAAAAGAATTAAGCTAAACCACTCAGGGGGAAAACTTAACTTGGATAAAGAGAATGGATCCTCAATGTATAGATTTTCAGGCTATAATTTCATTTGCTGACTTTGTTTCCAACAACAAATTACTCGCCCTTCTGCCCTGGATGTTTTGATATCAGCAGAATCTATTGGAATTACAGCAGAAGACAGCAGCAGCAGGCAGGAGAAGTCTAGATTGAAACCAGCTTCTACATAGAATTAACAGCCCTGCCATATGCAAAAATAGCATCAGAATTCTTTCACCCGAGGCCTGGTTCACACTACGCATTTAAACCGAATTTAGCAGCATTAAACCGATTTAACCCTGCACTCGTCCACACAACGAGGCCCTTTACATCGATATAAAGGGCTCTTTAAACCGGTTTCTGTATTCCTCCCCGACGAGAGGAGTAGCACTGAAATTGGTATTGCCATGTCGGATTAGGGTTAGTGTGGCCGCAAATCGACGGTATTGGCCTCCGGGCGGTATCCCACAGTGCACCATTGTGACCGCTCTGGAAAGCAATCTGAACTCAGATCACTGGCCACTTAGGCAGGAAAACCCCACAAACTTTTGAATTCATTTCCTGTTTGCCCAGCGTGGAGCTCTGATCAGCACAGGTGCGATGCAGTCCCAAATCCAAAAAGAGCTCCAGCATGTACCGTACGAGATACTGGATCTAATCGTGTATGGGGAGAAAATCTGTTCTATCAGAGCTCCGTTACAGAAGACGAAATGCCAAAGCATTTGAAAAAAATATCCAGGGTGTGATACAGGTCCACAGCACAGTGCTGTGTGACAAGCGTAACGGAAAGCCAAGAATCAAATGGACGCTCATGGAGGGAAGGAGGGGGTACTGAGGACTCCAGCTTCCCAAGTCCCGCAGTCTCAAAAGCATTTGCATTCTTGGCTGAGCTCCAATGCTGAGGGTCACACATTGTCCAGGGTGGTTCAGGGTACATCTCGCTCAATTTGCCCCTCCCCCCGCGGGAAAAGAAAAGGGAAAAAAATCGTTCTTGACTTTTTCCAGTGTCACCGTATGTCTACTGCATGCTGCGGTAGACGCGGTGCTGCGGCAGCTGAAAGCAGGCATCCTCTCCCCTCCCCTCCCGGTAGCAGACGGTACAGTGCAAAATGACTGATGGCCTACCTTGTCATCATCCTGTGAGTGCTCCTGGCTGGCCTTGGTGATGTTGGCCGGCGGCGCCTGGTAAAAATAGGAATGACTCCCAGTCATTCTCCGCAGATGATAGAGAACGGCTGGTAACCGTCTTCATCATAGATAGGGCTTGAGGCCATTGCCCCCCCCCCCGCCTTTCGTGTCTAATAGAAAAGATTCTGTACCTGCCTGGACTATCATAGCAGCTGGGAGAGAGATTACTCATCACGACAAAGGGGGGACCACACTGCAAACGGTAGCGCCAGGAAGGGCTCTTGGGGAGGATGGGAAGCACAACCGGGTGGGGTGTTGGCAACGGGCACCCACAGAATGGCAAGGACGAGCTCATCATATTCATGCGGGACGATCTTGAACGACGGAGAGGCTCGTGCTCTACCACTACGTCTTGGTTACAGACGGGTTCCTAGTACAACTTGCCCCCATTATCTAAGCAAAGGACTACGACTCTATTTTTATAGATAAAACAAAAGCACACGGAAAATACCCGGGGAGCTCATAATCTTATTGTGTCTAGTATGCAACCCACTGGCCGATCCATCAGCGAAGAGCCCAGCCAGAAGCACCGACATAAAAAGACCAGACCACAGACAGAAGCAGTACAGAACAGACTAGAATAACCGTCACGCAAACACGCAAGTTTACAAATGAGCATACTGGCAGACGAGTAAACAGATAAGCTGGATGCGGTCAACCCATCCTCTGCTACCTGCAAAGGCCAAATGAATTCTGCTGTGTAGCAACTGCAGTAGCCAGCCTCTAGCCTCAGACAGCGAGCCAGTCGCCAACAGTGAAGGTAGGAGCAAAAGGCAGACAACGGGCTGCACAGGCTCCATGGTTGCCATGCTATGGCGTCTGCCAGGGCAATCCAGGGAAAAAGGGTGAGAAATGATTGTCTGCCATTGCTTTGACGGAGGAAGGAATGAGGGACGACATTTACCCAGAATCACCCGCTACACTGTTTTTGCACTATCATGCATTGGGATCTCAACCCAGAATTCCAATGGGCGGGGGAGACTGCGGGAACTATGGGATAACTACCCACAGTGCAACACTCCAGAAATCAACGCTAGCCTCAGTACATGGACGCACACCGCCAAATTATTGTGCTTTGTGTGCCCGTGTGCACTCGACTTTATACAATCTGTTTTACAAAACCAGTTTATGTAAAATCGGAATAAGCCTGTAGTGTAGATGTACCCTAAGAAACAACAGCTGACTGATTTTTAAAATAAGTTTGTTTTTTAAATTAATACTAATTTATAAAATAGCATCTAAAACATTAGGTCAAATTTTTTAATGGAGGGATTTTAATGGGCAGATTTGACTATGAAAATGCACATTCCTGATCCTGGTGCTAGCAACTCTCCCTGTGTATTCCAACTTCAGTTGTGTATGCCGATGGGGATCTGTGCATGCAAACAATAGTCAGGTGCACTTTGCATATGCAAATACAGTTTTTTTGTGGGCATTCGTGCCCTCTCTTAGTAATCTTGTACTGATTAGTTTGTGGAATGGGAGAGTGATCTAGCTGGTGAAGAGGATTTACAGTCCCACTTATACAAACGTATTGGAAGTTAGATAGTTTTGGAGTAGTCATCAGCCAGTTAGGTGTTAGCTTTCATCCAAGCTGTTTGATAAGATGTTTCACAGATAAAAGCACAACATTGATATTAAAGTTTGTTAATGTTTAGATAAACTGCATAATAAATGAATGTCTGACAGCCAAACAAGCTTTTCAAAGGCTGGTTATTGTGTCCTAGGAAGTTTTTTAAACGACAAATTAACCAGTCATAAAATTTCTTATATAAAAAGCAGAGATTAAAAAACTAACAAAATCTTCCAGCCAAAGGCTATATAGATATTAACTCAAGCATGGAAAAATAGTATGATGACAAGAACTGCAGCTAGTAAAATGTGCTGTAGACTCAGCTTATCTACGTTTTTCCTGGCACCTGTCTGGGACTAATGCACTATAATGCTCAGGCTGATGGCACAGATGCTCAGATATCCATGAAACAAATACATTTACCGCTTGTAAAACAGATATTTTTATACATTTGACCTGACATAAGTAACAGTAAATCAGTCCCCAAATGAATTACGAAAGATAATAAATGTACTAGGCCACTGCCTGACAGAATTGCAAGATGCAGGAGATCAGAGTTGGAGAAAAAAAAATTCACAGTAGATTTTCCCTCCCAAATCAGAATCAGATTCATGTGTAGGGACGTATAGGCACCAAAGTTGCATCCATAAAATAAATGTGAGGAAATGAACAATTACAAACACAAAGAGGGGCTTGCTCATACAGGTAGTGGTTTTGCACATACAAATGCAATTTTTGCATGTTCAGTTACCTGGTTTTGCCTCCAATTAAACGTTTTGTTAGCACAACTTTGACCTCTCTGTTTGAAAAACATCCCTTAATGTAATCTTATCTTCCCAAGATCTCTGCTAACTTTAACAGACTTCAAGAATTCCACTGATGAGGCTAAAGTTAATCATGTGGGCATACGTTTGTGGGATCAAGCCTAAAATTATTTAATTTAGTACTATTTTTGTCAAATCTGATGATAGAATCCTTAATCAATGTCCCCCATAGAATACAATTAATTTAGTCAGCCACTAGGTGTCATTCGTTTTTCGTACAACATATAGCAGAATGCAAATTTCTTATCTGTTAAAGGGTGATGGTTTTAAAATACAAGAATCCTTTTGCTTCTTCTTCTTTGACTGATGTAAATGTAGAGCAACAATTATAAACTTTACATTTAGATGGTTAAGACAGATAATTGCATCTGGAATAGCAGCATGTATTACTGTGATGCCTCCTTCATATTGTGAATCTGGGATTGAGTTATGGTATGTTCCATGATCTCTTCTGAGTGACCACAGTAGCACACTGAGAGCCTTTAATTTTCCATTTGTGCAACAAGTATCTGCATCTGCCATGGTTTGTACAGATATGGTTTAGGGTTGCCCATGAACTTCTTGGGAGATTGAAGCCAGGGATCTTCTGCATTGGGTCTTTCACGAGGTGTTTAGTTGTGACTTCTTGTGAACTCCATTCACCTTTCCCAGCTTCGTCAGGGTTGAAGTTGCATTGTTGAAGTTTAAATGCAAGGATCCAAAATGGCTTACATGACTTCAAGTGGTGGTGAGGGACACTGTAAAGGTCCTCGTGGAATGGAAGAAATTAATTTTCCATGATTTTCTGGAATCCCTGAAGGGTTGCAGCATCGTGGAAAATGGATGGGGGAGTGTGGACAAGTGGGTGCCGGGGCTCAGCCCTCCCTGGGGAGGAGGGGAGCCACACCGGCCTCGTCTCGTCGTCCGAGGGCCTCTGCCCTCGGGACCGCAGTCAGCTCCAGCGGTTCAGGCCCTGTGGGCAGGACCGAACAGCGGCACAGTTAAACAGGGCCTAGCCCTTGGTTCAGGCGGGGCGCCCAGCAAACTGTTACAATAGTCTGTTCAGCTCTGGCCCTTTGGGGCATGGCAGAGCAGTGGCAAAGTCAATAGGGACCCAGCCCTTGGGTCGGGTGGGGCACCAACAAACACAGCAGTAGTCTATCAGCTCTGGCCCTTTGGGGCAGGGCAGAGCAGTGGCAAAGTCAATAGGGGCCCAGCCCTTGGGTCGCGCGGGGCACCAACAAACACAGCAATAGTTTATCCGCTCCGGCCCTTTGGGGCAGGGCAGAGCAGTGGCAAAGTCAATAGGGGCCCAGCCCTTGGGTCGGGCGGGGCACCAACAAACACAGCAATAGTTTATCCGCTCCGGCCCTTTGGGGCAGGGCAGAGCAGTGGCAACTACAATGGCCTCTTTAGGTCAGGGTGAAGGGGGGATTCTGCCACCCGGTTACGGGTGGCAGGGGGAACGCAGGCCCACCCACTCCTCTGCGTTCCAGCCCGGGGCCCTAGTAGCGGCTGTCACCGCCAGTGACGATCAGTGGGGATCCTCACCGAAACACATTGACATAGGCACGGGGCCCTCTGCAGCCTGACTGTAGTCAGCCTCCCCCAGGCTGATTCCAATATCCCCCTCGGTTCCTACCTGGTCCTCTGGGGCGTCCAGCACCATGGGTTACTCCCAGTCAGGGCTGGGTGGTAGGTCCGGGAATACCTCCGGGACAGCGGGCCAGGTTTGGTCTGGGGGCTCCTCGGGGCCGTAGTAGGGACGAGTAGCTCTGGCAGCTCCTCGTCGTAGCAACTGCGGGCAGCTCTGGCAGCTCCTCATCGAAGCGACTGCGGGGCAGCTCTGGCAGCTCCTCGTCGTAGCGACTGCGGGGCAGTTCTGGCAGCTCCTGGTACCGACCTCTGGCCTCAGCGGCTTCCCAGAGATGAGGGTCAGCGGGCACGTCTGCTCCTGCCGGCGGCTGGGCTCTGACCGAAGGCTGTGGCCCGGCTTTTATCCTTCCGGGCCGCCGCCTGACCCTCTGAGGGGTGGGACTTCCGCCCAGCGGTTCCACCCTGGGGGATGATTGATGGGGCTCAACCCTCCCTGGGGAGGAGGGGAGTGACTCCGCCTCACTACAGGGAGCAATATGCCTCAGCACTGGCAGCCAACATGTTGGGGTCGACTTGAGGGTTCCATTGCAGTGTTTAGTTGGACATCAACAAGTTGAATATGGCTAATTCTGGTTCATACTGGTGCACAGTACTCACACAGTACACAAAGGGCCATTGCTGATGCAACACTGATGATGATGCTCCCTAGCTTGTGTTTGCCAGTTTCTGGATCAGGATGACCCTTGTCTTTGTCTGGGCAGCTACCTTCTTCAGATGGTTGTGGAAGGTTAGTGTGTGATCCAGCTTCATTCCAGGATAGGTTGGAGTGGGGTTGTGTTGCAGTGTTGCCACAGAAGGTCACTTTCAGGGTGTGCTTAGTGTTCCTATTATCATGATGGAATGCAGTGACTATTGTTTTGTGAGGATATGGCTTAAGCCTCCATTTCTGGAAATATTCCTCCATGGTGTTTAGGTCCCCGTTCAAGATAGATTCGATGTAGCTGAAAGTGACTGCTTGTGTTACTAGGACAGGGTCATCTGTAATGCAAATTTGCACTACTTCGTTGGAGGCATGTCACTTGTCTAAACATGGAAAAGTGTTGGGGCAGGTACTGAGCCTTGTGGCAGTCCATTGTCGAGAAACCAGGGCGAACTGACTTTGTTGCCTAAGTGGACATGTAGTCACCTACTGCTCAGCATTGTCCATAGCAGGCATAGTGTTTTATGGCAGGGGATGATCCTTGCGAGCTTTAGCATCAGGCCTTTAATCCAGACTGTACTGTAGGCTGACGACAGGTCTACAAAGGCTGCACAGGTCTTAAATTTCCTCTGGAATCTGGCCTCAACATGCATTACAAAGGCCATAACTTGGTCTCAACAACTGTGTTTAGCCCAGAATCCTGAATGTTCTTTGGGGATCACTGACTCAATGAGAGGACTGATTCTCCGGAGAATGATATATTCCAGGAGTTTGTAGGCAGTGAACAGGAGTGATAGGTTTTTGGGATGCATACTGATTCCATGGTTTTGATGTACAGTTTTACCAGCCATTGGAGTTTCCTATGGCCTAGTTGATGAAGAAATTCCAGGGGGATAATATCTCTGCTGGCTGCTTTCCCTTTCTTCAATGCAGCTATTATACCTCTTTTTGCATATTGTACATGATTATAAAAATAAACAGTGTCATCTCTGTAAACTTATCCCATTAAAGTTTTTGGATTTTTCTTCACTTTCCCTCATTTCCACATAATGAGCTGAATCTTACAATCTTTGACCAAGGATTTTCAAAATATCTTGTCATATTTCAAGATGATCAAATTATTCAACAACACAAATATTAGCTCTTTCACAGCATCTCTGTTGCAGAATATATATATATAAATATAAGTGAATTCGGGTTAGAAAGTATACATTTTTAAAATTTATTTTGGGAAATGTCATGGCCCATTTGAGTCCATGGGTGTCTCACAAGGTGAGCTTTACTAATTTTTAGTAGTTTCATTAATATCTAACTCACTATGGCTGGCCTGGATCTTGCAATCCACAAAATAAATTAGATCTCTCACTGACCTAAACAAATAGTGCAGTCAGAATCAGGCTGTGACCAAGCTGGCTGCTTAGACTAAGACAGAGGGAGACTTCTTCCTTCCCTTTCCTGGCTTCAGCCAGAACACCCACCTGATAGAAGCAGTCAGCCATTTTTATCTGGCCTTCTAGCCCTGACTGGCCTCTGGAAGCTCCTGACCCTTCTAGCCACTGGAGGATGAAGTCTTGCTGGTTCTGTGAGCAGCTGACGCTGGGAGGCCTTTCTAGGCAGCCACTGGATGTCCAAACTTTCTGCCATTCTCTTCTTAAAGAGCTGCTTCTCAGAGCCAGTGCACCAAGGCAGCAGGGTCTTTGGCACAGGGTATCAGATGCCTGGCATACCCAGTCATAAGAACAAATATTTATGGTAGGTTTTATACATTATTTATGTTTTGTGCTCTTCAGAGCTGTGGCATAAGAACTTGATCAATTACATTAAAAATACACAAGGAAATATAATAATAATACAAAAATCTCCATGCAATCTCTGGGCCAATAACTGGACAGACTGTAGTTGTAACCCTTCATTAAGGGTCTAGGCTAAGAAGCAGTACCAATTTTTCAAGCTTTTCTCTACAACCATTTAACTAACATTAAATGCTATAAAACTATAATCAAAGAAGTGTAACAATTCATATACTGTATATTCTGTAACCTCTGATCACAGCAGGGATGAAAATTATCTAGTTGCCTATTAAAATAATATGCTTTTTAAATTAGAAAGACAGGTTTTATGATAATGTGAGCAGATATTTTCCCAAATGTCATACCTTCTAAGCTATAAACCACTGACTGTGCTAACATTCTGCTAAAGATTAACATACTAAACTGCTAATATATTATTTTCTCAGTTGATCATATCTTGCTTTTGTTTGGAATCAAATGTTAATAAGCCTACTTTGACCCCCAAAATCACCTTCACGCTAATCTTTGTCAAACTGCTATGCTGTCCTCATAAATGTGTACTGAGAAGTGTAAATCTCTGCAATACTTGTAAATTGTAACTAACAATTGCTTTTCTTTTCTTTCCTTGATCAGATTCTTTAGCACAAAATCCAGAACAAGTGCTATGTTTATACATGTGCAAAGCAGATAGGATTGATTGCCAGAGGATGTTGTGAAGGCTAACACTATAATGGGATTCAAAAAAGAACTAGATAAATTCATGGAGGATATGTCCATCCATGGCTATTAGCCAGGATGGACAGGGATGGTTTCCCGAGCATCAGTTTGCCAGAAGCTGGGACTGGGTGACAGGGGATGAATCACTTGATGATTACTTGTTTTGTTCATTCCCTCTGAAGCACCTGGCATTGGCCACTGTCAGAAGACAGGATACTGGGCTACATGGACCTTTGGTCTGACCCAGTATGGTCATTCTTATGTTCTTATGATACAGAAAGTATTTTTTCAAGTAGACCCATCATGCCACACAAGGATTAAAACCTAAATAACAGAAAGCCTGAATCTCTTTTCTCATGGAAAAATTCTGTGAGAAGCGCGATGAAGCTCACATGACTGAGCTTCCTGTATTCTTGCCACAAGGAGGAATAATTTGTACTCTAATGGTGAGGGGTGGAGAAACTACAGATACTAGATAGTGTGAAAAAAAGAGCAAGAATCCTGAGAATCCCAGTGTTGCAGTGTCAAAAGATGGTCCCTTCCTGGTTTTTCCCAAACTGTTTTAGGCATGTTGCTACTGAACCCATCCCTTTGTGCCTGCATCTTCTCCTCTTGCCTTGTAGGGGGATAGAGGGCATGAAGTAGGAGATAATGCTCCTCAGAACAACTTTAATTCCTTGCAGATAACTGCTCAGAAGTTTGGTAGTCTCTCAAAAGGGCAAGTCACAAACAGTGTCTACTCCCCTGGGTCAGTTCCCTAGTCACAATGCCCAAAACATGCAATAGTCTAACACAAAGGCTTCTGCAGGGTCAGGTAGAATAGGTTACCCAGATCTGCTGATTTATGAATGTTTCGGCATTAGTAGGTGCTGTTTAATATCCTCCTCAGTTGCTGTTGGAATAGAAAGTATTTGACGCTTTTATATTATATGAACTCCTCATCTAGTTTCCTCCCTGTTGTCCATAACCCTATTGCTGATAGAGTTTTCACTCATATCTTTAACTTCCCTTATCAGTTGCCCACATCTCTTCATTTCCTATCTATTTTCATTACCATCAACTTCCTCTTTTTTTCCCATTTGTTTTATATTGATTTTTATTGCTGCTTTCACATACCCTCTCAACCAGAATGTTATTGTTTTTATTAAACTGAAGTAGCATTTAAAAAAAAACCTGAGTAATTGTTGCTTCTTAGGCATAGAGTTAAGCATTCCTAACAACTCTTGATTTTTGTTCACTCATCTCTGTTTACATTTTTTATCTCAATCAGTTTTGCTTGTAATAATTTTTAGCTTTGGAAATGAACCGTTATAAAGCACCAGTCATATATGTGTGTGTGTATGTGTGCACTGTATTCTGAGGGTGTCGTGATCATTTGAACTAATTTTTAATTCAGCGATCAATTAATCATTTTCTATCAGAATGAGGTCTAATATTTAATTAATAAATATCGAATGAGATACTTTAGTGTTAGAAAATGATTATTATAATTTATAGAAATTCCAAGAACATTTTACTATTGTAAGCATGAAACCTCCAGCATATGCCACCCTCATGATAATGCAGTTTTTCTTTCTTCACATTATAGTCTGATTTGGTGGTCAGTTACAGATTGCTCCGAGAACCCCATCTTATGCTGTAGCAGTATGATCAGTATTCTATAAGCATTTGCAATCACATGCTATAAATTGCCAATAACTTGGAAACAAGAATTGAATCTTTGTTGAATGCCAACCCTGCCTTATTTACCCACTTCATCTTCCCTAATTAGGTCATAGCCAGTGATGTTAAGATTTCAGTGATGTGACTTCTCCCATCAGGTTTCAGCAGTACCAACTATGTCCATTGCTTTCTCCTATGTGAGCATTGCTAATTCATCCTATTTGTTACCCAGGCTCCTAACATTGGTGTATATGAAATTAAAGAATTTATTCTCTTTCCCTCTCTCAGCACTAATTCATTATGTTCATGCTGCTTTGAGTTGGAGTTACACATTTGAGTATCTATACTGTGTGGCCCCTTAACACTTTTCCTGTTTTGTAATTAGTTTAATGCCGTCCTAACTAGTCTACCTAGAGTGTCACAGAGAGGTACTTAGCGGCATGTGGAATCAGGCCCCAGGTGCCCAACTCTGCTGTCATTTAGTTTTAGGAATTTAGGAATTTTGCCCTTGGTTTGAACGGGAACAGGAATTGGCCTGAAATGTTTCACTTTTTACAGCTGCAGTTAAAACAATGCATTTTTCATTGGCCTTACAAAATGGAGAAATTATTTCCCAGTGCACCTTATGGGGAAGAAGGGTTTGGCTAATTCTCCAAAGGACTAGTCAAGATCCCTGGTTCCCTAGCTACAGATTTTTTTGTTCTGTATTTATTAAATTTGGCTCATTTTGGAATAGTCTAAATCCTGTATCTGCCAAGAAATACAGAAAACGACATTTAATTTTGTCATTATGGAAATACAAATAGGTTCGTGTGGAGGAAACAGATTCAGACAGGTAAGAAGACTATGAGATTCCAGCCTTGGACTTTCTCACTTCATGTAGTTTCTTTTCCAACACTTCCCCATTTCTTTTAACCAGGATATGTCAGGATAAGCCATTCACTCTGAAAAAATAAGTATGATAAAGTCTACCATCTCATATGTCTTTATTTCTTATGTTCTCCCTTAACCTTATACCAGTTAACTGTAATGGCATCTAAATACCTTTGAAAATCTGGCCTGAAGTGACTTTGATGTTTAAATTCCATTTTCAGAAATAACTTAGGCACTTTGGAGTTTGTCTCATTGAAAGTTAATGAGACTCAGGCTCCCAAGTGCCTAAACCACTTTTGAAAATTTTACTTCTGGTCACCATACATGCTAATTTACATTATTTTTTACCTTGATCCTTTTTTCATCCTATTTTTTTAAAACGATCCTTAGAAAAATAAATTACTGAATGTGCTGTAGCTAAATCTAGATCCCGAATAATAAGCAGAGTTTGCAAAGTGGTACTGTAATTAGCTGTATTGGATTATATTAGTTGATTTAAATTCTTAGAAATATTGAGCATAAAATTCATAATAACTATAACACTATTGGCTTCAACCAAGTACTGTAGTCATGAAAAATATGGTTTTGAGATTTAAGAAAATTCATTCCTCTGCAGTTTTGAAATGGAACAGTGATTTTCTTTCCATCAATAAATACAGATATCACACATTATTATCATCCCCAGACAGCACATTTTTACTTCATTTTAACTGAATGTCTTATGTAATCTTGTTTTATTTAATAAAACAGGATGAGATTATTTTTACCATGTAGGCAAGCTCAACTATTATGAAATTAATCTCTTGAGCTGGCAGGTAGACAGTAAATTATGAAGATATGTACATATGAAAGAAATACTATAGTTAATTTTAACAATTTTTAAGACAAGTCAAGTTTTTGATAACACCAAGGAGAGAAACATTTTTACACAGAGTGCGAGGTCAGCACATTTTTATGTTCGGAGTATAGGCTAAACGTTGACTAAGATATCATCAATCTCATATAGTAGTTATAGTCAATATGTTGAGGGAATTAAAAACAGTCAATTTTAGAGAAGTTATATGTGTAGATTACCTAAATACAGGAGTTGGAAATATTACAGTTGTGATTTATGTGAGTGTCTTTTACAGATTTATTTATTTTTTCCAGGATACCAAATACTGCTTCCAAGGCTTCTGGCTTTCATGAGCACAAATATACAAGAGATGGTAAAATATTAGTTATTATATTGTAACTTGCAACAAATCAACAGACTTTACGCATATTTTATGTTATGTGTCTATTGTCAGTACTATGCTTTTCTTTTCTTTTCTATAAATCTTTAGTTTTAGATATTAAAGTATTAGCTGGCTGTGTAGTATTTTGATCTGGTAACGTGGATGGTCATTTGGGAATTAGAAGAACATTTAGTATAGTGAATAGAGTTTTAAGTAATTTCTCACTTTACTGGATCCATTTGCAGATTGGGAGCCAGAGACTGGAATGCAATAAAGGAGGTTGTGTGATTTATTTTCCCCCTCAGCTTCTTGATAACCAATATGGGGGATGAGCAGCACAGTTGTGTGACTGGTTGGTGAATCTAACCATCAGTTTGGGGAGAATCAGCTCTCCTATTTTCAGCCTGCCCTGCCCTTGGCATTTTCAGTGTGGGCTGCCCGAGATGCCTTGAGTCATAGGCTGAATCTGGCTTCCATTGAACCGTGTGAAAAAACTACCGCAGACTTCAGTGACAGCAGGATTTGGCTTTGTCTGTTAATAGGAAAATGAGGCAATTGATGACATTGTTTTTTTACCCTTCACTTCTGTTAAAAATAAAAGTCTTTGATAAGTCCATATATTTGAGGTACAGTTAATTTTTAATCAGACCCCATAATTATTTTTCTAAGTGGCTAGCAATAGCCTCCACTATATTTTTCTGCATATTGAACATTTATTGTGCAGCTATAGTATGTGGGCTGTTTCTTTGAGAAAACGGCTTTTAAAGTTACAAAATGTCAAAATTTACTAAATGCAGTTCTTTATCTTGTAGTTTGGCTCATAATAAAGTACTTACTCTCACCCTTACTCAGACCATATTTGGCAGAAAACATGGTCTGCCTTAAGTGCAGCAGTTTTTCATTGTTTTTTATTTCCACTCATCTCTTTAGTTAGCAGAAATATTGGTAGTGTGCAGTGTAAAGAGGACCCAAACCACCAAGCTTTTTGTAGATGTCAACTAAAATTAATGTTGCAGTGAGAACTTGTTATCTGTCTGATTAGAATCCCAGGCTGTCAGAAATGCTTGAGTAAAAAGTCAGTGTCATTCATCTCCCGAAACATGAATCCTGGAGAATTAATAAATTTTTTATGAGATAGCATCAATGCTAAGTTTAATCATAATGAGTTCATAGATTATTAATTTCAACGGAAAGGTTTAGATTTCACCTTTTTCTCTATGAGAGATTAGAAAAGCGTATTTAAATTTGATTATATAGGCAAACATTTCTGGCAGAGCACCCCATCTCATATCTCAGTCACACCATTCTCCTTCTACAGAACATGGAATTCTAAGGACAGAGCAAAAAGCAACACAAGATGTAAGAATTTAGGAATTTATGGAGAATTAAAATTTCCTCAGAGGTCGATTAATCTACAAATGGTAACGTAAGGGCCAAAAGAGCCAATAAAAAGTGTTAGAAATGTGCTGAGCTAGCTTAGTGCATGTTAGTATACCCTAGTGGAAATATATTAAATGATTTGTAACTTTTTCAGTGTTTTACTATAAGTCTATGTAGTGAGTCAGAATAATAATATGATGGACTAAATTTTGTTCCTTTATGACTCCTATTACAGATTTATCACTGATGGTTAATCGGTGTTAGTGATGACTTGGTAATATGGGAATTTAGCAAATAACAAAGTATAGGAATGAAGGCTGAATAGTAAACTCCTACCGAACCAGAACAATATTACAAAAGGAGCTACACAACGAGAGTAACTAGGATCAGCCGTTAACCTTATGGATAACATTCTATCATGGACTTCTGATTAGTCACAAGGGAGTCTTGCAAGTGCTTTCACTGACCCAGCATGGTTAAATAAGACCACAAGGAAACGACGGTATATTTCTTACATGGCCATAGCATTAATCTTCTACCCACTCATAGGACCAGGCAGACTCTTACCTGCATGGTTTTAGACTAATATATTTTTGGAGTGCTGTATTTAATAACCTCAAAATATAGACTCCATAGATTCCAA
The DNA here is from genome assembly GCF_003597395.2 of Chelonoidis abingdonii. Taxonomy (NCBI): domain Eukaryota; kingdom Metazoa; phylum Chordata; order Testudines; family Testudinidae; genus Chelonoidis; species Chelonoidis abingdonii. The sequence continues at coordinate 55,881,657 of NC_133769.1, read as the reverse complement.
AAGGACTACTAGGATGATCCAAGGAATGAAAAACCTGTCTTACGAAAGAAAGCTCAAAGAGCTTGGCTTGATTAGCCTAACCAGAAGAAGGCTGAGGTGAGATATGGTTTCTCTCTATAAATATATCAGAGGGATAAATACTAGGGAGGGAGAGGAAATATTTAAGATCAGTACCAATGTGAACACAAGAACAAATGGATATAAACTGGCCATCAGGAAGTTTAGACTTGAAATTAGATGAAGGTTTCTAAGCATCAGAGGAGTGAAGTTCTGAAACAGCCTTCCAAGGGGATCAGTGGGGGCAAAAGACATATCTGGCTTCAATACTAAGCTTAATAATTTTATGGAGGGGATGGTATACTGGGATAGCCTAATTTTGGCAATCAATTGATCTTTGACTATTAGCGGTAAATATGCCCAATGGCCTGTGATGAGATGTTAGATGGGGTGGGATCTGAGTTACTCTAGAGAATTCTTTCCTGGGTGTCTGGCTGGTGAGTCCTGCCCACATGCTCAGGGTTTAGCTGATCGCCATTGTCCCTGCCAGCAGGTATATGGGATCTTGGGGAGCAATTACCATACAGGTGGGGTGCAAAATAAATTTTATTAAGAAAATGCAAAAAACAGGGAAAATTCAATAGTGAGGGGTATGGGGTTTGTTAAGGTAGACAATTGGGGAGGGATTTCTTTTAGCAACCAGTATAGGGGGTTTCTACAGTGGGGTACAATACAGTTGGTAACCAATTAACACTGAAGTATAAATGTAACAAGTAGCTAACAATTTCTATATAAAAGGTGTGTCACAGCAGCATATAGCCAACTAACAGTTATGGGAAAATGTGGTAAGTAACCAACTCTAGGTAAAAATGTGTCACAGTGGTATAAATGTAAAATGTGAGGGTGTGTTTAGAGAGAAATAAGGCTAGACCCAATCGGGGTTTTTATGCTAAGCTTCAGATAATGTACAATTGAGGGTTTGGGCGTGGTAAAGGAGAGTGATGGAGGAAAGGGATTTAAAAAGCGGAGAGAGAGAGACGAGAGACGAGCTTCAAGGAGACAGAGGCAGGCGGCCAGGTTTAAACAGCAGAGCAGAGAGCAGGCAGGCTCAGCTTTACACAGCTAGAGAGAGTGAGGGGTATGGGGTGACTGGAGAGCTCCGGTGGCCTGAGGGTCAGCAGGAAGACAGACTTAACCACAATATACAGAACACAGACAAATTTATCTATGACCTAACTTAACCAACGATACACAATATTAGCAAGTAACAGAACACAATGCAACAATTTCTTAACCTAACTTACAGAACCACAATACAAAAATTCTCTACAACTAAACCTTAACCACAGCTTATGTAGGGTGCTGGTTAAGTCTGTGCTGGGGGAAAGATGGAGAAGCAGTTAAATAATAAAATAAAAGATAGAGATTCTCACAGAATTCTCACAGCAGGGTCTTACCAGCCCCGAAAGGACGCAGCAGAAGGTAAAAGCAGCAAAATCATCAGAAGCTGGTACAGTCTCAATAATCAGAGATCTCCTCATGCAGCAATACGTTCTTCGTGAGGGGGGTTGTCAAAAGGAGTGGTACCTCAAAATATACGAGAAAGTCGGAGAGGACCCCCCAGAACCCTGGTGATCAGACAGGCAGCCAATGCCTAGACCTTTTCTGAGCTTGATCGGAAAATGTCTCTGGTTGTTAGGGCAACACTTACGGCAGTTTCCCGACCAGCACTTTCTTGCATGCTCAGAGTCAGGGGACCAGAGAAAAAAAGAGTAGTGAGCCAGAGTACATGTCTAGGCAGAGTCCTGTGCAATCGGTGATCGTTCAGAAGCACATGAGCCTATCGAGCTCATGCCGCAGACCTTAATAAACACAACTAGTACCTCTTTGCACTTGGACCATTGTCCCCCGCCTACACCGATCCCTCAGGTTAAACAAGGTGGAATAACAGGACTAACCTTTGAACCAGCGGCAGGTGGTCCCATTAGCACACTTGGCATCCCTTTTGAAAGGGCACGATGGCTCTTGGTAAACAACTTTAAGGGGCCATGCCTTTTGAGAAGGGCAGTGGCCCTGCTAAACACCTTAACAGCCAGGGAGGGACGGCCTACAGGAGAACAAAACAAATGAGTTGGGGACTATTGTAAGAGACAACATGGAATAGGAGGATAGCTGTAACGAGACAGCCATTTTTGGGATTGGGAAGGAATTTTTCTCCAGGGCAGATCAGGCAGAGACCCTGGGGTTTTTCACCTTCTCTTTGCAGCGTGGGTTCGGATCGACTCTGGCTGGAGGATTCATCTGCACCCTGCAGTCTTTAAACCCATGTATTGAGGACTGTCAGGTGGCTCAGGCATAGGTTTGAGGGGTTTGTTGCAGGAGTGGGTGTGTCAGATTCTGTGGGCCTGCATTATGCAAGAGATCAGACTAGATGATCATTAGATGGTCCCTTTTTGACATTCAAGTTCTAGTGACTGTGGTGTTAACAACGCACAGGTCCACCAGGAAAGTATCTATGCAGCTGGTAAAACTCTAGTCGCTGGGATCCCAGATGACAGAATCATTCACTATACCAGAACAAAGCCAGTACGTGTAATATAGATGTAGCTAAATTATCCTGCCAGAAGGCGAGACCCCCTATCTCGACCTCGATACTGCAGGAGTGGGCAAACCTACGACCTGCAGGCCAGATCTGGGCCCTCAGGGTTCTGGACTCCAAGCCTGCAGATTGCCCGCATGGTGTGTGCGGCTGCCGCGCCAAGCTCTCAGAAGCGGCCGTCAGGTGGGGGGCAAGAGGGCTCCACGTGTGTTGCGCTTGCCTCAGGCACCACTCCCGCACAGATCCCATTGGCTGGGGAAATGGGGAATCCGGGCCAATAGGAGCTTTGGGGGAAGTACCTGGAGGTGCGGCAAGGGCAGCGCACGCAGAGCTCTCTGCCCCCCGTCCTCAGGGGCCGCAGCGCTTCCTGGAGTGGTGTGGGGCTTGGCCAGGACAGGCATGCAGGGAGCCTGCCCTGGCCCCAGTATACACTGCTGCCACCCCGGAGCCACTTTAGGTAAGTGGCACCGGGCTGGAGCTTGAACCACTCCTGTACCCCGCCCCCCAACTCCCTGCCTTAAGCCCCCTGCCTGCACCTCGAACCCCAACTCCCTTCCCTGAGCCCCTGGTACACCCCAAACCCCTCCTGCACCCCAGCCCCCCTGCCCTGAGCTCCCTTCTGCACCCTGAACCCCTGTGCATCCCAACCCCCTGCCCTGAGCCCCCTCATACACCTCACACCCCTCCTCTGTCCCAATCCCTTGCCCTGAGTCCTTTCCTGCACACAGCACGCCCTCCCACACCCTGCACTCCCTCCTGCACCCCAACCCCCTGCTCCAGCCCTGCATACAATTTTCCCACTCAGATGTGGCTCTTGGCCCAAAACGTTTGCCCACCCCTGTCATACCTTCTTCTAAACCATCTATAATGATAATGATAGTAAAGAAGTGATACTTAACTATGACCGGCTGTTTTAGAAAATCAGGAAGATTTCTTCACAAGAACAGGAAATACTTCCCTACTGTATAACATGAACGTATTTCCAAGCCTACCAATGCTCAGAGTAAAAATTGGAATGCAGCTGCTAAATTAGGGCTAGACTAAGCCCACATGAAGTCCAGGAAATGTGATTTAGTTCACTGGAGAGGGAGTAATTTACATTACCCCATTTAGGAATACAGTTTACTGCACCCAGCTTTTCTGGTCAACACATAGGAAGGAAAGGCAGTGCTCTGGCACCACTCATTCCTCATCCTTCTCCACACACTCACAGGGAGAAATATCAGGCCTGCAGCAGAGCTGCTTGAAATTTTTTCATTCAAAACTATTCATAGAAATAAAATTGGATTTTCCAAACAGGTCCAGCATGAAGCCACTGCTGTTCCTGTACTACACATGGTCAAGGTAGACCTAACATTGCTGTGCATGGGATGGGGAAGGGAGGCATTACTCACCCCTACATGTAGGGGCTACATTAGGGCTAGTGAAAATCTAGCCCTAAATAAGATAATCAAAGGGAAATACTATAGAATGTCAGTTTCCACATTTTCTGAGATGAAAAGGCTCTTGAAGCAGTAAATTTTTTAATTAAAGTATTATGGAACAGTTACTTATCAAGTCCCTTTCCTGTTACTGAGGTTCAAATGGGAACAGATGGTTTTGTACAGTAGCATTAAAGAGTCCTTCCTTTAAAAGAGTTCCCAATCTGTGTCTTCATGCGCCAACCAGTCTGTCTGAAAAACAGAATTTTAATTCCAGTAGCAATGTATCAAGAGGCTAGGGGTAAAATTTTCAAAAGTGCCTATGTGATTTAGGAGCCTACATTCCATTTTCAAAGGTGACCTGGGAATTTAATGACATTTTTGAAAATGGGTCAAGCTCCTAAGTCTCTTAGGCATTTTTGAACACTTTAACCCAGATATTCACCACATCACAATCTATCAAATTTGCTTCATTGAACTGATCATGAGCCTCCACTTGTCCAGGAGAAAAATTGCAGATCCCAATTGTTGCAAGCATACTTTGCACTCTGCCCTGGGTTTTTCCCATATTTGCCAAGCCCCTCCACCCACATGATCTGATTGCAGGATTGGGGTATAAATGTGTAGCCTGTAGGGCTAGAGTGCAGACTTGCCTATATATCTTGTTTTATGGGTTTGATAATTTGTTTTATTATAGGAGGTTTATCAATTTGTATTAGAGTATTTTGGCTGTAACGCAAATACTGGCCACATCCTCTCTGTTGAGCTGAGGCAAGTTAGCATACATATGTTCGAGACCTTTACCCTATATTGGTGATGATGAGCTACAGAACAGAGTATATTTATGTTTGTGACTCTTTAACATAGATAAAGGAGCAATTTCAAGCAAGTTGGTTTAGGTAGGGCCACCCAAGTTCATGCCCCTTTTCAGAGTTAAGAGCTACATGACAAAGAACATGGAAATAACTGGTTAGGCCAGAAATAACAGAGGTGAGAATGAACTAATGGTCACAATGAATATGCCATTAATATGCATGAACATGCCAGCCTATAGAGTAAGTGTACCATGATATTTTTGTAGCTGAGGAAGCTAAGTCTGGACATGCAAGGAGGGCATATAGTGCTCAGGGTCTATAAGAAGGGCAATCCATCACGTTATATGTTTGTTCATTGTTCAGTTAGTTCATTATTTATTTTTTTTATAGCTAATTCTTAAGTAAATTCTAAGTTAGCTTCTATAGTCTTTCTATAGCTTTAGCTCTAGCTTCTACTAAGTTCTTCACCTCCCACTCAAGATTTGAGAAACCTGAACCATTGGACTCTCTTGGCATGCCAGAGACCTTTGTCTCTTACCACCAGGTTATCCAGAAAGGGCGTGAGTATGTTAATCAAGAAACCTTCATAGTATATAATACCACAGGTATTGCTACAATGACAATATTGTTTTTGTATTGGATCGATTATTTGATTACTATTTGATTACTAGTCCATTACTATTCCATTTATCTGAATAAAAGACTTTAAGGCTGCATTTTGTTCTCTGTGTGTGTATCCTTGTCATACATCCAAATTCTGTTTAGCCTGTTTCTTGGACAAGAATCTTATTATCTTCTGATCAGATTAACTAGTGAGTCTATAACCCATATGATCTAAACAATATTATTAATCCTAAAATCAGGCAACAGCATGTATACTTTAGAAATTTTAACATCTAAGTGGGCAAATATAAAGGCTCCAATGTGTGTTAGGGGTACTAATTTTAAATACTTGAGCATAAACAGACATTAGATTATTTAACGGACACATACAGATGTTTGCACATGCACACGTTGATTGATGGGGTTTGAAAATTTCCCCCAAATATTTTTTTGACTATTCTATTTTTGTGTGTATTCCTCAGTGCTTTGCAGCAGATTGCTGTAAATCAGTCTGAAAGATGTGGTTTGATGTAAATTGGTTGTTTGGTGGTGGTGTGTGGCTAGGCGCAGATAATACTTGTCAAATTGTGAAGTACTTTGAGTCAGAAAAGCCCTCTGACAGCTGCTGAGCAATCTGAGATAACTTTTAAAAGAAAATGATTATCGCAAATACATTTCTGATGTTTATGCTTAGATACAGAACTCAAAGGCATTGTGGTGCTTAAAATTTGCCTCCGTTATACAAAGCTAGGAGAGAAGTTTATCTTTATCTTAGCACCTGGGAACCTCCAGGCTAAACAATTCAAAGGAGAATCACAGTATTCCATGATTTGTATCAAATGTGTGGATTGAAAATGAAATGATCATCTCTACAGCATGGCCATACCTCCAAAGAACATTTAACACACCAAAGTTTAGTTTCATATTTTACCGTATATAGGGCTGAACTGTGGCTTTGTCACAAGCCCAGAGTAAGGAGCTTCACATTGTTGCAATGCTCTTTGAGGAGCCTGGACAGAGATTGTGTTTCATGGCATCACACTCTCTTTCTTGGTTCCCCCAATGTTTCAAAAAGGGTGTAAACTGTGACAGGTCCCCAATACATTCCCCAATACACTGGTGCAGCTATGATGCAATGGAGCGGATGGTGCCAAGGCCCCTCCCAGTCCCCGTCCCATTCCATTCCCATCCATCTGCTCCAGGGAGGATGTAACTTTCCTGGCCATCCTTCATACCATCCCGCACTGCTACCATGATGCAGGCAGCCAGCACAGGAACATGTGGAGATATCTTGTGCCCGCTGCTTCACTGCTGTTTTTATTGATTTCATCCTCTTTCAATTTGTTTTTCTAGGCAGAGAGACATGAATCTAAAAGAAGTGCCCTGTAAAGGTAGGTTGGGAAAAAAGGGTATTATTCCCTAGGGTCCCTGATGTACAATACCTTATTACTAATTATTCAGGAACCGTGCCCCATTCAGTGCACACAGTAATTCCCATTAACTTTTGTGCTCTGAAGAAACAACATTACAGACATTAAGATTTAAATATTTATTCCCTTTCCCCCTCTTGCTTTTTCATGGGGTTATAAATATAATAGGGACTATTGAATTACAAGTGATCCTACATTTCTTGTGCATTTTCTCTCCTTTGAACTAGAGCTGTTTCAAAATTTTCACATGGCATTTCTTTTATTGAGCAATGGCCTTTTTTCAGAATCAGAACTTTTTGTCAATTTGTTTGTTTTTACAAAGTTCTGTTTTCTTGTTAACACTGAAAAAGAGAAACTGATTTTTTTCAACTGTAAATTTGTCAGTTTATATTTTTACACCCCTTTTCCTCCCTGTTATCCTTTCCCTCTTTTTCAGTAGTGAAAAGGAAAAAGGGGGAAACAGAAAGCAAAAAGTGGACAAAAGCCAAGGAAAAATACCCCAAACAACAAAATTAGAAAAAAAAAATGAAACATCATAATTGTGAATATATATTTTCCTAAAAGGGCTAAGTGCAAACTCATTCCTTCTCAAAAGCTGCAGAATGAAAATGGCTTTGACATGCTCAGACTTTTTCTGAAAAAATGTTTTCCCCTTCCTGACCAGCCCTGTTTCAAAGCCCTTCGGGCTTCCATGAGAACAGTGGAGACTGCTAGGGTCTGAACACTTGTGAAAATTTTGTCTCTTCATCTAGATGCCTCAATGAGAGCTCTTTTGAAAATCTGGCCCAATTGTGGGTGCTGAGGTCTTTTGAAAAACTCCCCCTTTTTGAGTTTTTTTCAGCTGAAGAAATGCCATCACAAGTTGGTGCAAATTAGGGGCTTGATCCTGCTCCATTGAAATCAGTGGCACTTTTGTCATTGACTTCAATGGGAGCCAAAATAAAACCCAAATAGGAACTGAAGAGTGGTATGTGCGGAAGGATGAGGACTGATGGATGAATCAACAATCCCTCTTCTTCCATTCTCCCCTTTAACATTTCTTGGGAGACAGCTTTTTACAATTAAAATAGCTCAATTAGATATTAATAGCAAAAATTATTAATGAAGGAATAAGGCATAAAACATAAATGAGTCTCCTTCTAGCACCACAGAGCAATCTTTAAAGATTACTTTACTATTTACCATAAATATTTATACAGTAGTATAGGTGGCCCCAATTGCTGGTGACAAAAATAATAAAATATAACATATTTTTTTGTCCTCAAACTTCTAAAATGTAGGGATCCAGTAATGGAGGAAGGTTAGATCCTGCTCATCCATTCGCCTTAGGAGTGTCTGGCTGTGGTGGTCACTAAGAACCTAAACCAAAGTCCATTGAAGACAATGAGGATTAGGACTCAGCAGAACTGCTTCTTTGGAATCCAAGGTGTTCATTCTGAAACCCAGCAGGGCAGGGCCAGCGCTTCCATTTAGGTGACCTAGGCGGTCGCCTAGGGTGCCAGGATTTGGAAGGGGAGCAGACCGCTCCGGTGGACCTCCTGCAGGCGTCCCTGCGGACGGTCCGCTGGTCCCGCGGCTCCGGTGGAGCATCTGCAGGCATGCCTGCGGCAGGTCCACCGGAGTCACGGGACCAGCGGACCGTCTGCAGGGATGCCTGCGGGAGGTCCACCGAAGCCGCGGGACCAGCAGACTGTCCGCAGAAACACCTGCGGCAGGTCCACTGGAGCCGCAGGGACCAGCAGATCGTCCGCAGGGAGGCCTGTGGGAGGTCCACCGGAGCCGCAGAACTGGCGAGCCGGCCCTGCGCCTAGGGTGCCAAAAACCCTGGCGCTGCTCCTGCAGCAGGGCAAAATTTTCACACAGCAAAACTCTGATGTTTCCCAAATAGATAAAATGAACTCAAATGTTACATCTCAACCATGCTTTCTGCAGAATCAAGTCATTTCTCTCCTGTGGCTTATTTTGCCTGTAAAATTGACAAATAATAGAAAATGCACCTCAAGGGGATTTCAGCCCAATGAAAGAGTAAAAACTACTTGAGGCAAGGGAGCTAGTTGTCTTTTTAAAAAAATCAAAACCACAATGTGCTTTTATTTTCAAAGAGATTTAATTTTTTCATGCATTATGCAACAGATATAACATTCCTTTTGTGTCCTGTTGACATTTGTATAAGTTCATTTCTATATTTTGTTTGTAAATAAAGCATTTTTAACAAAGAAACATGATGTTTATCTTCTTCCCTTTGAATGGCTCATCACTTCTTTGTATCTAGACCAATATTTTGGGCCTGAAATCAATGGAAATTTTGCCATTGACTTCAGTAAGAGCAGGATTAGACCCTCGTAGAGGACTACTGATTGACTCAATTAGTATGTATGATACTTTTTGAGTTTGTTCAGCTCCCTCAAACTTGCTTTTGAGGCTGACTTTACAAATGGAACAAAGACCTGCATATCTCTGCATACAACACAACAAATGGTAATTCCATCAAATTTTCCTTTTTAGCTGCCAGCTCAAGACAGAGCCGTTTTGATATCAGATTACCAAGCCTGATGTTATCGCATCATTTATATATACAACGGAAACATACTGGATGTATCTTTAAAAAAGAAAACACTACACACGGAATTGAACAGTGACCATCTTTCTGTTTTATCTATCTGCCAGAAAGTACATTACCAACTTACATTCACTAGAGGGAATTTGGTGATGTGTGCCATTGCCCTGAGGCCTGTTTTCACATACAGTAGCACTTTGAAACTAAATATTTTTGTATTGCACTTCATAGGTAAAGTGCCTGAGGGGATTTGCTTTTAATAGAGACAATAGGAGTGTTTCAATTTTTCTCCGTAAAAAAGAATCTATATCTTCTGGGCTTATGACTAATTTTTGAACTTCACTATTAAACAAATATTTCCTGTTTTGAGGCCTGGCAAATCCTTTAAATACTCATGATACCTCCATATTACTCTATAGACTCCTCCCACATTCCCCAATCAATTATTAAGGATTTTGCTTCCTTTTCTGATAATTGAACAAGGTTCATTGTGATTACATCAGCATAGATAGAAGCATATAGTTTTATATAGAGTAAATAAAAACATCATCAGTTTGTTTGGAAGGGCGCAATTTTAAACTGGTACAAACTGTCTTGTGAATGACCCCATAGTCTTTTCTTGTCTGACTACTACATGAAAAAATCATGGGTGAATTGTCCTGTGAGGCACCTGAGGCCTAGACCAGGTCTACACTACACACCTATGTCAGTATAACTACGTCGCTCAGGGGTATGAAAAACGCATACCTCTGAGTGACATAGTTATACCAACCTTAACCCCCCCATGGAGACAGTGTTATGTTAATGGGGAAGCATCTCCTGTCAACATAGCTACTGCCTCTTGGGGATGTGGATTAACAAAGCCAATAGGAGAGCTCTCTCATTGGCATTGGAGCGTCTGCACTTAAGTGCTGCAGCGGTGCAGAGTTGTGCTGACGCAGCATTTTAAGTATAGACCTGCCCCACGTCTACACTACTAATTTATGTCAATGTAGTGGTACTGAGCTAGCTGCTGGTGTACACAATGCTATTTAATGGAAAGGCTTCTCCCATTGACATAGCTGCCACCTCTCAGGGTGGTGGAGTACCTACACCAATGGCAGAAGCTCTCCTGTCAGCTGGCATTTCATTTCCAATGTTACGTTTCTGTCCTTTGCAGTTTTTGAGTCTTAGATCCTGCGTCTTCTTTTGATGTAAGGAATAATAATAGGTTGTTAGTAGAATATTGTTTCAGGTTTATTAATATGTATGATACTTTTTGTTACTTCTTTTTTCAGTTCCTTGAAATTTACTTTTGTAGCTATGTTTTGGCAAGCAATAGATGGGGACTATCTAGTTATCTAGTCTTGAAACTAGGAACAAAGAAGGAATGAGAAGCTGAATGCTGAAAATTCAAGTATGGAATCACAAAATGTGAAAGAGAGAGACGGGGAAAAAGCTATTACTGTAAATGTCTGGGGATCATGGATAGGGATATGGGACTATAATGCTGAAACTATAAGAAGGTTTGAGACACTAAGGTGTGAAAGATGGTAGTAGTTAGATTTTAGAGGAAGATTATTCATAATCACAATGATTGAGAAGGCTTCAGAATCTGGCATTAGGAGATGGAGAAGAAAGTACCAGAGGCAGAGGTTTTATCCTCTGAGAAAATAGAGATTAAGGGACTGATACTGGCAGGATCAGGGAAGTGTGGTGAATCTGTTTCATCAATAGAAGGATTATGAGGCTAACAGGTACGCTTCATATTCCATGACAGGAGATAGAACTGAAAAATGAAATAACATATGCTGTGATGATGAAGATATATGTTCAAGACAATAAGATTTAGATCATGATCTTAACCTCACCTGTAGTGAGTAGGTAAACCTAGAAATTATTTTATGATATAAACAAATGGTAGATGTATTGCATGTAATTGCTTCTGAAAACAATATGCCAAGAATACTTAAACTGAAATAGAAAATAGAAAGATCCCTTTGATAAGCTGAGCAGAATATCATAAATCCTATAGAACTAGTTAAACCATAGTATGATTAATTACAGGCTGTGCCAAAGTGGACTTACAATGTTTAGATGTAAAAGAAACTTCAAGAAGGATTAAGAATCAAAGACTAAATGACGTTATAGTCACATTCCTAGAGTTAAAGATGAAAAAAGAACAAAGAACTGGTTATAGAAAACGTGATACTCAAAATAGTTAATAGGCTCAAGTCTTCTCTCAGTTGCTCTGATGCAAATTATCAATAACTTAGTTAATGTAGTTGTGCTAATGTCACTCATATAACACTTACAAGCCCTACATTTCTAACTGTTATGAAGAACTGTCCTGTTTTTAGTGCAATAAATTCTGACCTGCATTATAGTTAAAATATCTATTGATGTAAATAGGAGGAAGAGATAAATAATAGCAAACATTGCTAAAATGATTGATGGCTGTTTATGGGCAATGCACTCTAATATTGAACAATACATCATTAGCAGGAAAATAATAAACCAAATTACAACAGAACATTTCTTGAAAAGGGAAGAAAGAGTTTGCAAGAGAGCTTGCAGTCAGTTCCATATTCTTTAAAAAATGTATATGCAACAAAAGATATATTGGAGATGTTTGGCTAGTAAAGACCAATGTAAGTCTAAGCAACATATAATATTCTCTTGTAAGATGCGAGTTGGAATATTGAGTTTTGTTATGGCCATCTTGTCACAGAAGTTATAGGCTTGGAAAAGTTTAAGGGTAATGATATTTCCCTCAGTATTAAAAACTAGGTACAAAAACTAAAGTCTATAATCAGTTCAGAAAATGAGGTCAGAAAAGATGTAATTAAAATGTTTAATTGTAATTAACAGCTTTAGGAGGCATAGGATACTAACAAAGCTATACATTTAAGTATCCAAATGTCTTTAGCATTATACTCAAATTTCACTCATTACTCAACTGCTTCCTTCCAAGGGAGATTTCTCTGGCAGTCTCCCCTTAGGAACTAAGTTGCAATAGATAATGTCTGCATGCAATCAGGACAATATTTTAAGTTCATTTTAAGTAGTTTCATTTTTGTAGCTGTTCAAACCTGCCATAGTAACAGGGATGATTTATGATGGGATGATTTTCAATATCTATTAAGTACATTAATTTGTAAAACAAATGATACATCTCTTACAGTTTTATATCATTTCATTAGCTGGGTGATAAAAGTTGTACCATGTTAAACTGGCATATCTAACTGTACCATGTTAAACTGGCAGATCTAAACTTTACCTACATTAATATAAATTAGATGACTTTTGTCCTTGCCTAGAGTGACAATGTCATCGCCTGGAGCTTACATCTATCATTACTATCAGTTAATTAGAACACAGGAAAGCTTTAAATGCCCTCACTCTAATCTATCATTCTGGACTTCTTCCAATGTTAACACATCTGTCAATCATTTAATGCCCTCAAGCAATGTTTATGAAAAACCTGTGATAAGTATATTTTCCATAAGGGTAAACTACTGGAGGTAAAAAATCCCTTTGGTGTGTCAAAATTTGGGCTTTATCTCAAAATCACACTTTCTCAAACTCCTCCTAATCCCATTCTCACTGCTCAAATGATATAATCTTCCTGACAGAGAGGCAGATTGAAAGGCACTGCGCTAGTACTTGAGTTACAAGCAATTGCTATGGATTTCGATAAAAATGTAGCAAATGCACAATTCCTTAGCTGGCAGTCTGCTTGGGTAATTTTTAAAGTATGCATAGATGAATTAATGGAGCAATGTTATTCTATAACGTGTAAAAGGAAATAACATTTTGAGATTTTGGTCCCAGCCCAAAACAAGGCTTGTTAAAGCCAGCCTTGACCATAAAAAGGTTCTGGTCAGTAATGTTTAAAAAGCAAAGGTGTGAGGTTCCCGCAATTTGGACAGAGACAAGAGGAAACAGCACATCTTTCAGCAACATTTTTTTTTCATTGTTGACTTGCTGTGGTTTATATCCCTTCCTCTAGGGAAGCCAGGTGCTTTTGGCTCACTAGTATGATAAAACAGCAGGATTTTCTCAGGTGTGCTGGAACAATTTTTACAGTGGTGAGAGCCATTGAACCAAACTGTAAACCCTGTATATTATGGAATCCACTTAAAGACAGGGGGTCCGACAGCACCCCCAAGCACCTCTAGTTCCAGCACCTATGGATTTTCATGGTGAAATATGGAGGACTGAGCTGGCAACAACATAGGGTTGGTAGTGGCCTGGGAAAAGGCAGTTAGCATGCAAGTTTCATGGCACAAAACTCAATTTTTTTTTTTGCAATTATATGTTTTAAATTGTATATACACACACACAAACAAACTACTGACTTGGAACTAGTAAGATTGCACCATGTTTCTGTGTCATTTGTGGTAGTATATACTCAGGGCTGGCGCAACCCATTAGGCAATCTATGCAGTCGTCTAGGACTCTAACATTTGGGAGGCGGCAGCTAGATCTTCGGCCACCCTGGTCGGTGGCAGTATTTCGGGGACAGGACCTTCCGCTGCCTCTGTCGGGAGTGGCATTTCAGGGGCGAGACCTTCCGCCACCTCTGTCGGGAGCAGCATTTCAGGAGTGGGATCTTCCGCCTCCTCTGTCAGGAATGACATTTCAGGGGCGGGACCTTCCGCCTCCTCTGTCAGAGACGGCTTTTCAGGGGTGGGATTCCGCCGCCTCTGTCGGGAGCGGCATTTCAGGGGCGGGACCTTCCATTGCCTAGGGTGCCAAAACCCTGGCAGCGCTCCTGTATGTACTGCCTCTTCTGTGACACTGAACACTATCAACCAGCCAAATATTGCTACTATTTTTCAGTATGCTTCAACCCCTTTTTTGTGGTACTTCAGAAAATGATATTGTCCAAGATGGAGAAGTGGGGCGCGGCAATTTACCTGCAGGCCACCAACATTATATGGCTTTCTATCCTTTGTTTCTATATAACTTAGATACATGTAAACAATGTGGGTCAATAGGATAGGCTCAGCTTTAATATTACTTTTACTTTGATATTTTTCACTAGTATAGAAATCCTCTCTCGTAAAGCCCAATGTAACTTGTACAAATGATTCTGGATCAGATTCTGCCATTCTTACTCACGAGTGCCTAATTCCCTGAGCACTTCTTAAGGTGAATAAGGGGCGGCAGACTGTATATTTTGCTTGAGGTCAAATGCTCTATATTCAGCATGAAATTACCTTATCAAAATCATTTCATCCACTGTTTGCTTTATAACACCACAGAATGACTTCAGCTATTGAGTCAATAGAAAAATCAAAAGAGAGGCTAGTTTATGATTGCTGCCATTAGACTCCAAACATTTTTACAAATGGTGTTGCTCTTTCCCAGGAATGCCACAGCCAGCATCTTTTGCAAAAGATCAATTAGAATTGGACACTTTAGAATTCTACTATTTATACACAGTAAAAAAAGTGATTTTCAGCATATAATCTTTCTGATTGCTGTGCTAAGCCAAATACGGGCTGTTTCCTTTTCAGTGACATATTTCATACTGGCTATTGAACAGCCATATAAACTCTTGAGAGGAAATAATATAAAAGAATTGTGTGAAGAATTGTTTAAAGGGAGTATAACGAGAAACTATGGTCTGAAATAAGGGAGAGAAAACTTAAACTAGTCATATATTTCCTAATAATACCTATTATCATACAATAGTGACCTAATAATTAAATCAATAAGGCAATTGAAAAGCTTGCCAAGGAAGGGCATTAGGGCACCAAAAAGAAGTACTTAAAAGTAGATAAACCATTTGGGGGGGTTAGTAGACTGGACAATTTTGCTCAGCTGCACACCACATAACCCAGGAGGTCCTTTAAAAAACCATCATCTGTGTTTCTATCAATAAATACGGATAAAGTGTCATTCTGTTCCAGAGCAGTTCTGTATATCCATGTGTGATTAAATCTTCTCTAGAACATCTGATTGGCTTTGAACTAACCACAAGAAAAGCTCTGGAGTCAGTTTTCTGAAGCTGGCTGAGCTGTCTTGGGGTATGTCTACACTACAAAATTTGGTCAAATTTATACAAGTCGGTTTTTTAGAAATTGTTTTTATACAGTCGATTGTGTGTGTCCCCACACAAAATGCTCTAAGTGCATTAAGTCAGTGGACTGCGTCCACAGTACTGAGGCTAGCATTGACTTCCAGAGCGTTGCACTGTGGGTAGCTGTGAGTAGCTATCCCACAGTTCCCGCAGTCTCCGCTGCCCATTGGGATTCTAGGTTGAGATTCCAATGCCTGATGGGGCAAAAACAGTGTTGTGGGTATTTCTGGGTACATGTCGTCAGGCCCCCCTCTCCCTCCCTCCCTCCCTCTATGAAAGCAATGGAAGACAATCGTTTTGCTCCTTTTTTCCTGGGTTATCTGAGCAGATGCCATACCATGGCAAGCATGGAGCCCGCTCAGCTCACAGTCACCGTACATCTCCTGGGTGCTGGCAGACATGGGACCACATTGCTACATAGCAGCAGCTCATTGCCTTTTGGCAGCAGATGGTGCATTACGATTGGTAGCCATCATCGTCGTGCTCCTGGGTGCTCTTTTAGCCAACCTCGGTGAGATCGGTCGGGGTGCCTGGGCTGACATGGAAGTGACTCAGCCAGGTCATTTCCATCTTCTGCCGATCACCCAGGAGATGACGATGGCTAGCACTCATACTGCACCATCTTCTGGCGAGCAGCCAGGAGATGATGATTGTTAGCAATTGTAATGCAGCATCTTCTGCCGAGCACCCAGGAGATGATGATGGCTTGCAGTTGTACCGCACCGTCTGCTGCCAGCCTAAGATGTAAAAGATAGATAAATCAAAACAAGAAATTGACCCGATTTGTTTTGTGAAATCAACGGCCTGCTAAACCCAGGGTTTTGAGTTCAATCCTTGAAGGGGCCATTCTGTGTGACAGTTATTTGTGTTTCTCCTTGATACAAAGTCACCCATTTAGTTGATTTTAATTCCCTATAAGCTATGTTGTCAGTCGCCCCTCCCTCCGTCAGAGCAACAGCAGATAATTGTTTTGTGCAAAACCAGGCGAGGAGGCGACTGCAGCGCAGTGATGAGAGGAACATGATCATAGACTTCTCACAAAGTATAGGCCGGGCAACATGCCCCAGCAATGTGCACCATGAACTCTGCAAACACACTGGCCAAACAGGAAATGAAATTCAAAAGTTCATGGGTCTTTTCCTATCTACCTGACCAGCGCATCTGAGTTGAGAGTGCTGTCCAGAACGATCGCAATGCAGCACTCTGGGATAGCTCCCGGAGGCCAATACCATCAAATTGTATCCACACTATCCCAATTAGACCTGGCAAGGCCGATTTCAGCTCTAATCCCCTCGTCGGAGGTAGAGTAAAGAAATCGATTTAAAGAGCCCTTTAAGTTGAAAAAAAAGAGCTTCATCGCGTGGACAAGTCCAGGCTTAAATCAAGGTAATGCTACTAAATTCGACCTAAAGTTGTACTGTAGACCAGGCCTTGATGTCTAGGATCCCATGTGCATGTATTTTAGCACAGTTAAATTCTTGAAAACTTGTTCCTGTACTACATTTTCAAGATGTACAAAATATGCATCATTGTTTTTGATAACTGTGGGAGGTCTGAGGACTTGATTCTGATGTCTTTACCTACACTGATGCTATTTACTCCACAAATAGTCTCATTGGAATGAATGGAAGTACTCTTGGAGTGCTTATTCAATGTGAGTAAGGGAAGAGCAATTTGGCCCTTACTGTCTATATCCATTTTTTACAGCTTCAAAGAGAATAAAGCACACATGCACACAGTGCCAAACAATCAGCCATATCTCCAAAATCAGGCTGTTGATGCAGTACTTTGGTTTCCATAACAGATCCAAAGCAAACATTATAAACTCTTCATCTTCTGTGAAAATAATTTGTATATTTCAGTGACTTTTCTGGTTAAAACTGTAATTCAGATGAAGGTCATTAAATGTCAGCTTCCAAATGTTGCCACTAAAAATCACTTTTGAAAATTAAATTGCACAGTGTAAAACAAAATAAATCATAGACTCGTCAAAATGTAGGGCTGGAAGGGACTTTGAGAGGTCAGCTAGTCCAGCCCCTTGTTCTGAAGCAGGACCAAGAATACCAAGACCAGGCGTCGTCAACCTTTCAGAAGTGGTGTGCAGAGTCTTCATTTATTCCCTCTAATTTAAGGTTTCGTGTGCCAGTCACACATTTTAACATTCTTAGAAGGTCTCTTTCTATAAGTCTATAATATATAAGTAAACTATTGTTGTATGTAAAGTAAATAAGGTTTTTAAAATGTTTAAGAAGCTTCATTTAAAATTAAATTAAAACGCAGAGTGCCCCCAGACCAGTGGCCAGGACTTGGGCAGCGTGAGTGACACTGAAAATCAGCTCATGTGCCATCTTCGGCACATGTGCCATAGGTTGCCTACCCCTGACCTAGACCATCCCTGACAGGTATTTGTCCAACCTGTTCTTAAAAACTTCCAATTATGGGGATTCCATTACCTCTCCTGAAAGCCTGTTTGAGTGCTAAGTTATCTTGTGGCTACAAAGTTTTTCCTAATATTTATCCTAAAACAGCCTTGCTGCCGATTAAGCCCATTGCTTCTTCTCCTACCTTCGATGGGTACGGAGAACAATTGATCACTGTCCTCTTTAACGTATTTGAAGACTGTTGTTGTCAGCTCCCCTTCTCAGTCATCTTTTCTCAAGATAAAACACGTGCAGGTTTTATAAACTTATATCATTTTTGTTGTTCTCCCCTGTTGCTCTCCAATTTATCCACATCTTTCCTAAAGCGTGGCACCCAGAACTGGATCCAGTATGCTAGCGGAGGCCTCACAGGTGCTGACTAGACTGGGACAGTTATCTCCTGTGTCTCACATACCACACACTTGTTAATAAACTACAGATACATTAGCCTTTTTCGCAACTGCATCACATTGTTGACGAATATTCAATTTGTGATCCACTGTAACCTCCAGATCCTTTTTAGCAGATAGTACACCGAGTCATTTCACTGCCATTTTGAAGTTGTGCATTGGATTTTTCCCTCATAAGTGTAGTACTTTGCACTTGTCTTTACTGAATTTCATCTTGTTTATTTCAGCCCAATTCTTCAATTTGTCGAGGTCATTTTGAATTCTAATATAGTCTTCCAAAGTACTAGCAACAGCTTCTGGCCTGGTGTCATCTGTAAATTTTATAAGTATACTCTCCATTTCGTTATCCAAGTCACTAATAAAAAAGTTAAATAGTACCAGATCCGGGACAGATCCTTGCAGGAACCCACTAGATATGTTGTGCCAGTTTGACAAAGAACCAATGATAACTATTCTTTGAGTGTGGTCTTTCAACTAGTTTTGCACCCACTTTATAGTAATTTCATCTTCTAGACACATTTTTCTAATTTGCTTATGAAAATGTCATGTGGGATTGTGTCTAAAGACTTTCTAAAATAAGGATATATCATAGCTATAGCTTCCCTTCATCCACTAGGCCTGTAACTTGTCAAATAAGGAAATTAGGTTAGTTTGGCATGATTTGTTCTTGACAAATCCATGTTGGCTATTACTTATCATTCTATTACCCTCTAGGTACTTACAATTTATCATTTAGTAATTAGTTTCAGTAACTTTCAAGGTACTGAAGTAAGGCTGACTTGTCTATAATTCCCTGAGTCCTCTTTGTTTCCCCTTTTAAAGATAAGTACTAGCTTTGCTCTTCTTGAATCTTCTGGGAATTCACCCCACCTCCATGAGTTCTCAAAGGTAATCATTAAGGGTTCCAAGATGGCTTCAGCTAGTTCCTTAAATACTCTAAGGTGAATTTCATCAGGCCTTGCTGACTTGAATATCTCTAACTTATCTAAATATTCTTTATCCTGTTCTTTCCTGTTTTGGCTTACATTCCTTCTCCCTTGTCGTTAAAATTGATTGTGTTAGGTATCACATCACAACCAACATTTTTAGCGCAGACTGAAGCAAAATAAACATTAATCACCTTCTTGATGTCATCACTTATTAGTTCACCTCCCCCACTAAGTAGAGGACCTACAATCCCTTCTTCTTTCTCTTGCTCCTAATGTATTTATAGAACATTTTCTTATTGCCTTTTATAATCCTTACTGTGTATCACTCATTTTGTGCCTTAGCCTTTCTGATTTTTTTTTTCTCATCCGTAGCACTTTGTCCATGTTTTCATTTTCTGTAAGTTTGTGTTTTGATTTTCAGGTCATTAAAGAGCACCCGATAGAGACACATTGGCCTCGTACTATTCCTATCTTTTCTTCTCATTGGAATGATTGGATCTTGTGCCTTTAATATTATCTCCTTGAGATATTGCCAGCTCTTCTGAACTCCTTTTTCGCTTTGTCATAAAGCATAATTCCCAATTCTGAACCTTAGCGTCCAAAAGTGGGTGCCTGCATGAACCTCCAAGCTTAATTACCAGCTTGGATCTTATAGCACTGCCACCAGACAGGAATTACAGTGCCTGCCTCACTCTGGTGTCCCCAAAACCTTCCCTGGGGGACCCCAAGACTCAGATGCCCTGAGTCTACAACAAAGGGAAATAACCCCCTCCCCTTGTCACCTCTTAATTTCCTCCCAGGCTTCCCCTCCCTAGATGGCCCTGGACGATCACCCTGTTTCAAGTCCTTGAAATGCAAACACAGAGAGCATCAATTTCTTTCACCCAGTCCAAGTCCTGCCAAGGTAAGCTTTGCACTCTGACACAAAGAGATTTTCCCTCCCCTGTTTCCTTCCTCCCCACCAATTCCTGGTGAGTTTTAACTAGGAAAAAATCCAACAGGTATCAAAAGAAAGCTTTATATAAAAAGAAAGAAAAAAGAAATAAAATTATCTCTGTATCAAGGTAACAATATACAGGGTCAATTGCTTAAAAGAAAATGAATAAACAGCCTTATTCAAAAAGAAATACAATTTAAACATTTCCAGCAACTACACACAATGTAAAATAGACAAACACAATATAAAAACCTATATTGTCTTATCCCTGTACTTACAACTGGGAAACAGACGATTAGAAGCTTGAAGATAGAAAGATCCCTCTCAGAGCCGAGAGAGACTAGACAGGCAAGAGAGACAAAGGACACAAACCCAAAACTTCCCTCCCTGAGCTTTGAAAAATTGGGTTTCCTGATTGGTCCTCTGGTCAGGTGTTTGGTTCCCTTTGTTAACCCTTTACAGGTAAAAGAAACATCAACCCTTAGCTATCTGTTTATGACACGCTTAGATTTAGATTCTCCTAGAATCCTGTTGGATTCACCATCTCTGAGTTTGTTAAATACCGCTTTGTTGAAGTCCCTTGTCCTTAATTTCCTGCTCTCGCTCCTTCCTTTTCTTAGAATCACGAAATCTGTCATTTCATGATCACTTTCACTCAAATTGCCTCTAACCTTCAGCTTCACAACTAATTCCTCCCTGTTAGTCAGAATCAAGTTTAAAATGGTTGTCACCCTGATTACTTCCTTCACCTACTGAAACAAACATTTGTGGCCAAGACGTTCTAAGAAATTATTGGACATTCTGTGTTTTGCCATATTATTATTTCAGCAGATATTGGGTTGTTAAAATCCCCCATTTCTATCCAGTCTTATGTTTTCGATACTTCTGAAATTTGTTCTAGAAATGCCTCATCTACCTCCTTCTCTTGATTTGATGCTCTAGTTGAGAGGTCTGCCTCTAAACTTCTTCTGGACCTCAGAACAAGTGTATGCATTCTTGATGTACAATGCATCATCTCCTCCCTTTTTTCTCTGCTTGTTCTTCCTGAACAAGCTATACCCCTCTCTTCCAATATTCTACTCAAGAGATTTATCCCATCAAGTCTCAAAGATGCCAATTGAGTAATAATTTAGTTTATGAACTAATAATTTCACTTCTTCCTGTTTGTTCCCTGTACTCTTTGCATTTGTTTATAGACATCTAAGATGCTGAGCAGATTTCCCCCACTGTTATCCTTCTTGTTGCTTCTATGAACCTATTGTAATTTTCCACCCTCCTCCTCAACATCTAGCACTCTGTTAATTTCACTTTTTTATACCTACCTTTAGGCTTTTGTTACTTGCCCATTTGAACCTAGTGTAAAACCCTCCTCACTAGGTTGGTGAGTTGGTGTGCAAAATGTTCTTCCCCTTCTTGGTCAGGGAGAGCCTGTCTCTTCCCAACAGTCCTCCTTCCCAGAACAGCATCCCATGGTTGAAGAAGCCAAATTCCTCCCATCAACACCATCCGTGCAGCTACTCATTCATCTCTAGGATGCATGTGTCCCTGCCTGAGCACTTACTCTCAACCGGGAGGATGGATGAGAACACCTCCTGTGCCCAACTCCTTCATTCTCACTCTCAGAGCCTGGTAGTTAGTGTTGATTGACTCAGTGTCATAGCTGGCAGACTCATTAATGCCCATATAGATGAGCAGCATGGGGTAGTGGTCAGAGAGATGGGTGAGCCTTGGTAGCCTTTATGTAAAATCTCACATGAGAATGTATTTTTGTATAAAGGTAATTTTATTACATTTTAAATGTCATCAATGCATACAAGAAACCTACCATAGCAATTTCATTGTGGCAGTTAACTAACCCCTGCTCGGTTTCAGAGTAGCAGCCATGTTAGTCTGTATTTGTACCCTGCTCTGTTTTTTATATCTTCATTATCAAATACAAATTTTCACACAATCAATAAGCATTAGGTTAGCAAATTTCTGACCATCATAAACATATTTATGTAGTCATATTCATGTAGACATAAAGGGGATGGAAGCGCTTCTTATCCATAAAATGTAGATTTAGTGTCCAGGAAAACAAACAAAAAATATTTTTGTATTTGAATTGTATTTTAAATCCAAGTAAGGCTACGATACATAATAAATGGTTAGCTGTGCCATTAGATCATGCCAACTGCAACACAGTGTTAATGACCACCCTGGTATGATTAGAATTAGTGTAATTTAAACACATCAGCTAAAAACTGTAATAAATATTTTTAAAAGTTATGGCTGTACTTAATATTTTTCACTTAACAATATAAATAAGTGCACCTTCTTTGCAGGAGTGCTGGTAAGAGACTGATCTTTGTTTCCTGGCTCAGACATCGAACATGGCTTAGGGTTATTAAGGTTAATGTCACATGACAGGGATCAAAATTCAGTCAGTTCTGTTACTTTTATAACCTTTTCTGAGTTCTCTGCGATATGAGTATTATGATTTACTTAAGCTCAAAGGTGAGCTCTAGCAAATCCCAGAGCCCATTTGCTCTGTGGGCAATGATGCAAAATAAACTGACTTTGGCATAAGGTGTAAAGAAGGCTTTTCTATATTTATAACAGACCCTAGGGCCCTAAATGACAACAGCTGTATGACCCACACCATGGCAAATTTTACTAGTCTCTTATAGTCCAGGTTGATCACCATGTGGTATCCTTAATAATCTATATTACACAAGAGTTTAGCTTCACTTCACATGTGGTTTGTGCAGTGTTTATATATGTAAGTGTAGTTATGTATACTGAAGTGCTCTGCATGCTTGTACTTAAGTTTTTTAATATTCTGTACTTAGTACTTGTACCTAGGTGCATTTTAAAGGTACTCAAAGGATAAGTAATTTTTTACCAAAACAAGTTTCTGAAACTATCACATTCCTGTCAGCTAAAACCAGTCAGCTCTGTATTCTTGGGGAACCAGGGCACAGTATCCAACCTGTCTGATCCTCTTCCCCTCCTCCCCTGCCCCACCAGGTTCTGCTGGAACCAAAACTGATCCGAGAAAAGACTTGCAGAGAGCAGTGAAGGACAGTGGGAGACACACCTATACCCCTCATGATAAGGGTACCAAGAGTAAGGCAACTCCCCTAGCCTCATCTGCATCAAAGATGCGACAAAATGGAAAACAGAGATTCCAAGGCAAGAACCGCACTGAACTCTGGGACCCAAAAAGCAGGGAAGCACTGCATTCTGGAGGAGCTCTGCTCCAGATGTTAATGAACCTACACCTGTACACACCCAGCTCAGCAGTTATCAGATTCTATTCTAGTAATTAATCCGTGATTGATATCCAAAATACCGAAGCTGCCTAATTGCATTGTGAGCTCCCTGAAGGAACACCACCCACAGCTAGGAGTGATCAGCTCCTATTGTCTAGACTAAAGAAAACCCTTGAGTCATCAGTTTACCCATAAACAAATCCAGTGTTCTCCCTTGAACCATTGTATTTTCCCTACCAAACCCCTCTCACGCTCCAGTAAGTTTTCTGACGCATAGACCCAAGCTCTGCATCAGTTCCAGTGGGATTTCATCTTTTCATGACTGATGATGCTGGGGGCTCTGCCTGTCTCCAGCACTTGGGACCCTGAGCTACCACCATCACCTGGGAACCCCGACCAGTTCAAGCCTCATGGAAGTGGTGAGATCCTCTCTGTCTCTCTCTGTTTTCTCTTCTGCCTCAGGTATTAACCTTTAATAATATAACTGTTATGTTGGTTTAGGTTCTACTTGTGTATTTATCACTATTATTCAACAAATAACTTTTATGATTAAGCTGGTTGCTTCTCTCTCTCTCTCTCTGAACTTTACTCTTTTGTAGTTTTAGCTTTTCCATTTACTCTGCAGCAAGGCTTCCCTTACCTAAGCTAAAGATCCCCATAGCAAAAATGCTGTGGGGTTTGCTCCCCAAGTGAGTTACTACCAGAACAATTGTAATGTGAAACTGAGGATAGGGACATGCTGAACCTGTGACGTACAAGGGTGGCAGCCTGAAAGCGCTGCTTGACCCAGTCTGCTGAGTCCCGGGACATTTAAGAGGTCAGCTCAGGGCCGCCCAGAGGGGGGGGCAAGTGGGGCAATTTGCCCCAGGCCCCGGGCTCCGCAGGGGCCCCCAAGAGAACGGGCGAGGCTCCTGCCGCAGCCCGACCCCGCCTCCGCCCCTCACCCGGAGCCTCAGCACATCCAGCAGCGTCCCTGAACAGCAGCGCCCTGCGGCTCCGGCAGGACTCCTGAGCACCCAGCCCTCTCCCTTACCACGTGGCTTTGAGCAGGGCGGAGCTCAGGAACTCCGCGGGAGCCCACCACTTGCACCACTGTCGGGACACTCGTAGAGATCACGATGCACTGATGGCTCCGGGATCCCGTGAGCGGCGGTGCAGAGAACAGAATGGGTCGGGTCTAGGTGGGCGTTGGGGCAGGAAGTAGGGGGGTCAGATAGGGGGCAGGGGCTAAGCGTGTTGGAGGCACAGCCTTCCCTACTCTCAAAGCTCTCCAAGCAGTTTGTGGCTTGCAGAAGAGCCAAGCTGTAAGCCTTTCCTTAGGGCTACCCATAACGTTTTACTTTCCTCAAATGCCAATTCTATCAGTCTAATTCAATTTCGTGCGGCATAGGATTCATGTCAGAGGAGAGTTACTTCATTTAAAATAGCCACGGGGGCAGGATCCATGAGAAAGAGCAACTATCCTTACACCACCTACCTTTTTCCTGGCCTTCCATACAAGGGAGACACCCTCCCCTCCCTCGATTCCTGATGGCTTCAGAGGGCGTTAGTTTCAGTTGGTTTCCAAACTTTTTTGTATCTGGTGGACCCCTTTCACATAGCAAACCTCTGAGTGTGACCGCTCTCCACCCACTATATTGAACACTTTCTTTATATATTTAACACTATTATTTAAAACATGCTGTGAGGCATGGTGTGAGGGTGGAAGGCTGACAGGTCACAACCCAGCAGGTAATAAACCTTGTGACTCCGCTGCAGGGGTCCTTTGACCCCCAGTTTGCGCAGCCCTGGGCCCTTAACTCTGTAATTTTTAGCCCCGTGTTCATTTCACATGCATTCGCATTTTGAGCATGTCAGTTTTCACAACATAGGCTCACCAGATTCTGGAACGAGCTCACTGCTCAGTTTGGGGGCAGGTACACTAAGCCGTATACTAAAGACAACCCACAGTAACCGTCACCAGTTTGTGGGGAACCCATGGAGTCCAGTCTTAGGAAACAGATAATGCTCGGAAGTTCTGACGTTAAAGTCCGAATGCGTATAGCCAGGATGGGTAACGAATGGTGTGTCCCTTGCCCCTTCTTGGTTTTTCATTTGTGTCGGGGCGGAGGCGGTGGAGATGGATGGCAGGCAGAGATCACTTCATCATTACCGGTTAGGTTCCACTCCTTCTGGGGCACTTGGCATTGGCCATTCCCGTCGCGGTTGACAGCGACTACTGGGCTGCAATGGACCTTTTGGTCTCTGACCCGGTATGGCTGTTCTTATGTCTCGTCACCTAAATTGAACCCAAAATTATGGAGACAGTATGAGTCAAGGAAAGCCAAGCAGGAGAATCAGAAACCGGGAAAAATCTACTGACTGGGTGGGCTCAGGCGTTTGGTCACAAGGTTGAGGTGGTTTTTCAAAAGTTTGGAATTTTTTGAAGCAGAATTTTTCGTGTTTCTTTAACAATCAAACACAGCAGCAGCAAATTTTGGTCCACACGCTTCTTGCAAACCCAACCATACTCAGGTTTTGGCCCGATAATTTCAGCTTTTCATTAAAAAAAACAAACAATTTT
The DNA here is from genome assembly GCF_003597395.2 of Chelonoidis abingdonii. Taxonomy (NCBI): domain Eukaryota; kingdom Metazoa; phylum Chordata; order Testudines; family Testudinidae; genus Chelonoidis; species Chelonoidis abingdonii. Next base: position 55,855,652 of record NC_133769.1, on the reverse strand, counting down.
GAGGGAAGCAGACATTGTCCACATGTTTTTCCTCTTTTTTAAAAACCCTAGTTTTCGATCCCAAAAAAGTTTTTGACAGAAGACTATTTCTCTAACCTTTTAATGAGCTTTAATGCTTTTTAGCACTAGCTATGGCTTCGCGAACCAGCGATCCTTGTAAAGAAATTTTCTTCAAAAACTGGGTTTGTGCCGAGATGTGGAAGGTTTATTTTTCCCAGGGTCGCCCCTGGTGGGGAGCATGTGGGGCAATTTGCCTGAGCCCCGCAGGGGCCCCCACGAGAATACAGTATTGTAATTTTTTTTATGGAAGGGGCCCCCAAAATTGCTTTGCCCCAGGCCCCCTGAATCCTCTGGGCGGCCCTGGGTCAGCTTGGAAGTGCTGATTGACCCAGTCCAGTCAAACTGTGTGTGTGTGTGTGTGTGTGTGTGTGTTCATCTGGTTCTGGGGCTGCAGGAACCCAGCCCTGGGGAACCTAGGTCCTGCAGGGTAGCTTCACTGGGAGGGGACTTGCAGAAGTGAGAAGTAGAGCTCCATATAAAAACACAAGTGACACAAGCAGTACAGTGATAGAATTACAGAACAACCCCCACCCCAGAAAAGTAACCCGAAGTAACAGGCTAATCTGACAACACAGCTGTGCCCCAGAACCAAATGTTTTGGCTTGAGAGTTAGAGGGCCTGGGCTGTTTTCTGTTGGCCATGCTGTTGCAGCAGCCCTGCCGCCTTCATCTCAGGGACTCTCTGCCCCACCATTCCCATGAACATGATATAGTTCTGTGGTGATCTGAAAGCCTACTTTTGTCGTCTCTGACTCAAGGAATATTTTCAACACATCGCTGAACAGGGCACTGACCCACAGAAATCCTCCTACCAACAGTACAAGAAGAAGAACTCTGTGTGGACTCCTTCTGATGGTCAAAATGACAGGCTGGACCTCTACATAGAGTGCTTCCACAGGCATGCACAGGCTGAAATTGTGAACAAACAGCATCACTTGCCCCATTACCTCATCTATACAGAACACAATGCCATCCACAGCCTCAGAAACAACTCTGACATTATAATCAAAGGGGTTGATGAAGGAGGTGCTGTAGTCATAATGAACAGGTCAGATTATGAACTGGAGGCTGCCAGGCAACTCTCCAACACCACATTCTACAGGCCACTATCCTCTGATCCCACTGAGGAGTACCAAAAGAAACTACACCATCTGCTCAAGAAACTTCTTGCTATAGCACGGGAACAAATCTACATGGACATACCCCCAGAGCCCTGACCAGGGGTATTCTATCTGCAACCCAAGATCCATAAACCTGGAAACCCTGGACACCCCATCATCTCAGGTATTGTCACTCTTACAGTAGGATTATTTGGCAATTTGGACTCTCTCCTCAGACCCTATGCTACCAGCACTCCCAGCTATCTTCGAGACACCACTGACTTCCTGAGGAAACTACAATGCATTAGTGATCTTCCTGAAAACACCATCCTGGCCACCATGGATGTAGAAGTGCTTTAAACCAGAATTCCACATGAGGATGGACTATAAGCTATCAGGAACAGTGTCCCCGATGAGGCCACAGCATGCCTGGTGGCTGAGCTTTGTGACTTTGTCCTCACCCACAACCATTTCAGATTTGGCAACAACTTTTACCTTCAAGTCAGTGGCACTGCTGTGGGTACCTGCATGGCCCCACAGTACGCCAACATCTTTATGGCTGACTTAGAACAACACCTCCTCAGCTCTCGTCCCCTACTGCCCCTCCTCTACTTGCGCTACATTGATGACATTTTCATCATATGGACCACAGAAAGGAGGCCTTTGAAGTATTCCACCTGGATTTCAACAATTTCCACCATCAACCTTAGCCTGGACCAGTCCACACAAGAGAGACACTCCCTGGACACTACACTGCAAATAAGCGATGGTCACATAAACACCACCTTATACCGGAAACCTACTGATCGCTATTTACCTACATGTCTCCAACTTCCATCCAGGACACATCATGCGATTTATTGTCTACAGCCAAGCCCTAAGATACAACCAAATTTGCTCCAATCCCTCAGACAGAGAGAAACACCTACAAGATCTTTATCCAGTTTTCTTAAAACTACAATACCCACCTGGGGAAGTGAAGAAACAGATTGACAGAGTGAGATGGGTACCAGAAGTCACCTACTACAGGACAGGCCCAACAAGGAAAACAACAGAATACCACTGGCTATCACATACAGCCCTCAGCTAAGACCTCTCCAGTTCATTATCAACGATCTACAACTTATCCTGGAAAACCATCCCTCACTCTCACAGACCTTGGGAGAAGGGCCGGTACAAGGATATTTTGCGCCCTAAGCGAAACTTCCATCTTGCGCCCCCCCCCGTCCAATCACATACATTATACACAATACACGGTCACAGAGTAACATGTTATAATTTAGAATTTATGTTTCAGCGCTTGAAGTTTAGCAAATTTAGAAACAAGTTCCTCCAAGTCAATGCTGTGAAGCAATTGTATATGTCTAGTGAACAAGGTAGATAGCCCAACAAGTCTTTGTTGCAACATTGATGTTCAAATGTAGTTTTTTCAATTGAGCTTCGAGAAGCTTCGCTCACCACTGGCCACAGAAACTGGAGAGTCAAGAGGATGCGAAGAGCAATAATTGTGTTAGGGACATATCTGTCAGCTGGGGGTCAGGGCTGTGGGGAGGATGGGGTCACGGGGTTTCCAGCTCAGAGGGACTGGGCTCGGAGCTGGGGGGTCAGGGCTGTGGCGGGGATGGGGTGGGGGGTGCCTGGGGGCACTGGGGAGCTCAGCTCCTCAGCTGCTGTTCTCTCCAGCCATCCAGGCACAGGAGAGCAGGAGCAGGACCAGCCAAGGACCAAGGAGGCAGGAGCACAGGCACCTGAGCCAAGCTGTGGAAGCACTTGCACCTTGCCCAACGCATGAGCATCAGGGTCCTCTTCTTCCTCCTCCACCAGACCACCGCTGAGGCTTTTCTTCTCCATGCCCCTCGCTGGGGCTGACGTGGAGGCTGAGCCAGGGGGCAGCCCCCGCTTTACTCCAGAAGCCCTGGGTTTGCGCTGCCCTGCAGGGCTCCTGCCACGTGCCCTAAGCAGAGCTGTGCAGCTCTGCCTAGCCGCCAGCGCCCCCCGCGGCAACAAGAAAATGGCATAGGCTGGAGCCTCTGCTCTGGGAGGAAGAGGGATTCTGAGCCTCTGCCTGCAGCCCAGGGATTCCCCTGGGTCAGCGTACCACGGACAGCCCGAACCTCTGGCTGCCACGGCGGCGCCCTGACCCAGGGGGCGCCCTGGGCTGCCGGCTGCCATGGCGGTGCCCTGACCCAGAGGACACCCTGGGCTGCCGGCTGCCATGCGCCGGCAGCTCAGACTCCTCTCTGTCCAGCAGCAGCGGCTGCTCAACCATTTAAAAAAAAAATTGGGGGTGCTGCTTTTGGGCCCCCAAATCTTGGCGCCCTAGGCAACCGCCTAGTCCTCCTAAATGGTTGCACCGACCCTGCTTGGAGGCAGACCAGTCGGCCTACAGACAGTCCCCGCAACCTGAAGTAAATACTCACCAGCACTACACACCACCACAAAGAAACACCAATCACTGTAGCAAACTTGGTTGCCTACTCTGTCCCCATAACTACTCTATGCGACACCCAGGGCCGGTACAACCATTAGGCGGACTAGGCGGTTGCCTAGGGCCCTGAGATTTGGGGCACCAAAAAGTGCCCCCCGATTTTTTTTTAAATGGTGACCGCTGCTCTGCTGCTGGGACACGAGAGGGAGTTGAGCTGGGGTGGTGTCCCTGGGTCAGGGCGCCCGCGCACCAGCAGCGCAGGGCTTAGGCGGCAGGTTCTCTTTGTTTGCGGTGCTCGAGCACCAGGATATCAGGGCCGGGTGCCCTGCCACAGTATTGTGAGCTGGTCTCTCCCCCGCCCTGCCTGGATCGGGCACCAGCCCCCCGCAGGTCTCCCCCCACCACGCCCTGCGTGGTCCCTGCCTGTCAGAGCAGCACGGCCTCTCCCCTGCCTGCTTCTGTTGCTGGAGTAGAGCGGCCCTCCCCGCAGAACTACTGTCTGCTGCCCCAGGGTCCTAGTCCCCCATCTCCTACTGGCAGGGCAGGCTGCCTTACCCTGTGCTTCTGCCCTTGCCCTGAGCCTGTCCAACACCAAACCCTCACCCCCCACACCCTAAATCCTCTCATCAGCCCTGAGCCCCCACATCATGAATCCGTCATCCTCAGCCCCAATCGTCATCCCCCTGCACCCTAATCTCTCCCGCCCTGAGCCCGCCCCGCATCATGAACCCCCATCCTCAGCCCCAACCCTCATCCTCCTGCACCTAATCCTCTTCCCCAGCCTGAGCCCCCCTGCAGCATGAACCCCTCATCCTCAGCCCCAACCTCATCTCCTGCACCTAATCTCTGGCCTCAGCCTGAGCACCCCACACTATGAACCCTCATCCTCAGCTCACAGCCCTCATCCCACACCCCAGCCCTCTGCCCTAGCCCTGAGCCCCTTCCTGCATCATAAATCTCTCATCTCAGCCCCAACCCTACTCCCCTGCACTCCCTCCTATCCCAAACTCCCTCCAGAGCCTGCACCCTCACCCCTTCCTACACCCCCACCCCAGCCTGCACCCAAACTCCATCCAAAGCCTGCACCCCTCATCCTCTCCTGCACACCACTCCTGTCCCAGCCCGGAGCCTGCACCAGCACCAAACTCCATCCAAACCTGCCACCTCCTGCACTCTAATCCCCAGCCCAGGCTGCACCCCAGAGCTCCTCCCCCACACCCTCCCAAGCCTTAGGCAAGTGGGGCAGGAGTTTGGGGGGCAGGTTCTGGGCACCACCAAAATTTCACAAACTTGCCACCCATGCCCTGGGTCAGCATTGCCACTGGCCGCCTGGGGGTTCCACTGCACAGTTGCTGCTTCACTTCTCCCACCTCTCAGGCTTGCGGTGCCAATCAGCTGTTTGGCGCCGCAAGCCAGGGAGGAGAATTAGAGCAGGACAGCGTGCTCGGGGAGGACGCGGAGCAGAGGTGAGCTGGGGTGGGGAGGTACCGCAGGGCTCCTCGGGCCAGAGGGTAGGGAGCTGCCGTGGGGGCAGGGGCACACTTCAGGGCGGGGAGCTGCTGCAGGGCTGGCGGGGTGGAAGGTGGAAGTTTCGCCTAGGGCGCGAAACTTCCTTGCACCGGCCCTGGCGACACCATCAGAGGACCCAACCACATCAGCCACACAATCGGGCTCATTCACTTGCACGACTACTAACGTTATATATGCCATCATGTGCCAGCAATGCCCCTCTGCCATGTACATTGGCCAAACTAGACAGTCCCTACATAAAAGAATAAATAGACACAAATAGGACATCAAGAATGGTAACTTACAAAAGCCAGTAGGTGAACACTTCAACCTCCCTGGACATTCAATAACAGATTTAAAAGTAACTATTCTTGAACAAAAAAATTTCAGAAACAGACTTCAAAGAGAAACAGCAGAACTAAAATTGATTTGCAAATTTAACACCATTAATTTGGGCTTGAATAGGAACTGGGAGTGGCTGGCTCATTACAAAAGCAGCTTTGCCTCTCCTGGAATTGACACCTCCTCATCTGTTATTGGGAGTGGACTACATCCACTCTGATCGAATTGGTCCTGTCAACACTGGTTGTCCACTTGTGAGGTAACTCCCTTCTTTTCGTGTGTCATTATATAATGCCTACATCTGTAATTTTCACTCCATGCATCTGAAGAAGTGAGGTTTTTTACCCACAAAAGCTTATGCCCAAATAAATCTATTAGTCTTTAAATTGCCACCAGACTCCTTGTTGTTTTTGTGGATACAGACTAATACAGTTACCTCCTGAGACATTTCATGGAATGAGATGTCTGTACATAATATCATTATATACCATGGACAGGAAATGTATAAATCTACGAACATTTAGAAGAGATTGTTTTCATTGTTATTCCATGGTTATTTGAGTATATGAATAAAATTTTATTGTTGCTCTTTTTCTTTATCTTCCATTATGTGGTTATAATATTTAGGTAGTCATTCATATACAGACCAGACAATTTAAGTACTATTTCCACAGCATACTTTTACTTCCAAGTACTTCTGTAGTGGTGTGGTTGGCACTGAAGTCCTTTTTATGCATACCTATGGCAACATTGGGTTTTTGACTGCTATGTCTGAACAAGTCATCAGCATTGTCTGGAACTGGAGACACTGCAGCAGTAGATTTCCTTGAAGGCACATGTCTTGTTATTAGGAGAGAGGCTGTTGAAATATGCAGAGATAGTTGTGGTTTTATTAATGCTGATTAGCCAGTATTTTCAGGCATTCATTACTTTGCTGCAAAATATAAATTGTCCATCTGAAACTTGTCATTAAGGCTCTTCCACCTGTGATTTAATAATGGCCCATGAAAACTTTTAAAAATGATGCTAATAGTTTCATTAGGCCATTTAATGTACCCTTTAACAAAAATGTTATTCAATAATTTCACTTTTAGCATGTACATTATTGGAAGCATAATTGTATAGCCTCATGCTTAGAACTCCATTTCATGAAATGCACTTATCATATACTGTGAAAATTCATAGTAAAACTCCAGTGATTTCACAATAACTCTTGCAGCTGTGAAAGGATTGTGACTGTACATGCAGAACAAAGGGAGATACATGGTTGAATCTTTAGATATGGAATGTATCTTCCTGAATTTGTTTTTTTTTTTTTTACAATAAATGAGCTAAGACTTGAACCTTACATCTGCACCCTTTGAAATTTGTGCAGAGAGAGAAAGAAAGAGCTTCATATTTAAATCCTCAGATCTGAATCTTCCCCAATGGCTTTTTGTTGTGAGTTAGATTTAAATCTGGAAAGGATCAATATTCTGTTTCTGATGCAACTTAGATATTATTCTAACACATTAACTAGACTGACTAGAGCTCATTGTGAATTTTTTGACAAAGTGGTTTTTCATCAGAAAATACTGATTTCTTGAAACTGAAACATATCAGTTTCAATAAAACGTTCATTGGGAAAGGTTTCTCAGGACCAAATGGAATTTCTGGTCAAAATGAGAGCAGCCCCCCCCCATGATAGTCTATACTATTATGTTCACCACTTTTACAAGACTACGGTTAATTTAGGACAAAGCATGCCTTGTGAGGTATCATTTGAAAAGTGAAAATCTGCTAAACATTATTATCCCATTGAAATACATGTAGCAACACTATATGTGAAGTTATAAGATTCTACTATGTGATTGCATGCATTCGATGAAGTGGGTATTCACCCACGAAAGCTCATGCTCCAATATGTCTCTTAATCTATAAGGTGTCACAGGACTCTTTGCTGCTTTTACTATAAGATTGTTATTGAAATATGTTGTAATTCCAGATAACACTCACAAACCAATTTTCAGAGACAAAGACACAGAGACAAGACACAGTGACAAGACACAGAGACAAGACACAGTGGCCCCATCCAGGTGTTAAAGGGCTATTACCTGCTTCAGCAACCATTCCCCAGCAGGGGAAAAGGTAAACCAAATATTTACATTTCATGATAGAGACAGCTTAAACCTCATGTCCGCAAGATACTGCTTGTTGCCTGCACTCCCGCTGGGAGTAATCCTTGAAGAAGGGAGAGGAGTTGAAGAATAAGAGACAGTGGCCTCCACCTCACCTCACCTCTCCTCCTATCTCTCTGTCCATGACATCAATGAATATTTGAAAGACACTAAACTAAGGGGAAAGAGCCCCAGGCTGAAAGGGGACTCAGCCTGTGAAATTTACTGCAGCATATAGTGAGGAAAACCTTTGCTTTGAATTCTGTGTTTGTTAAATTAGCCATTAGCTTGCATTAACTCTTTTATTTTCCTGACTTTTATGCCTCACCACTTGTAATGACTTAAAATCTATCTTTCTGTAGTTAGTAAACTTACCTTATTGTTTCATCTTAACCAGTGCGTGTTTGGATTAAAGTATGTGGGAAGGTCCATTTGGAATAACAACGCTGGTGCATTAGCATTTTCCTTTGATGAAATGATGGACTTTCTATGAGCTTGTACTGTTCAGAAGGAAACTGAGCAATACAACATGCATCCGACAAAGTGGGTATTCACCCTCGAAAGCTCATGCTCCAAAACGTCTGTTAGTCTATAAGGTGCCACAGGATTCTTTGCTGCTTTTACAGATCCAGACTAACACAGCTACCCCTCTGATACTTGAGCAATACAAGACTCACATTTCTGGGGAACAAGGATGAGCCTAGGGATTTGTGGTTCTTGCCCTGTATGTAACTAATGAGGACGCCTCTTGGGCAAGGCAGACATCGTCGCCTACAGAACAGTCCCCGCACCTGAAAGTAAATATCACCAGAAGCTACACTCAGCTAAATACAGGAAACACAATACTGTAGCAAACTTTGTTGCCTACTCTGTCCCCATATCTACTCTAGCGACCCAGGGCCGGTACAACCATTTAGGGCGGACTACGGCGGATTCCTAGGCCTGAGATTGGGGGCACCAAAATGCCCCCCATTTTTTTTAAAATGTTGAAGCAGCCGCTGCTGCTCTGGGCAGAGGGGAGTCTGAGCTGGGGTTGGTGTCCCCTGGTCAGGCCCCGGCGGCAGCCAGCAGCGCAAGGCTTAGGCGGCAGGTTCTCTTGTTTGCGTGCTCGCAGCACCAGGAATATTCAGGGCCGGCGTGAACTGCCCAGCAGTATTTGGAGCTGGGTCTTCCCCGGCCCTGCCTGGATTCGGGCACAGCCCCGAGTCTCCCCCCCACGCCCTCGGGGTCCCTGCTGTCAGAAAGCAGCACGCGCCTCTCCCCTGCCTGTTCTGTTGCTGGATAGAGCGGCTCCCCGCAGAACTACTGTCTGCTGCCCACGGTCTAGTGCCCCCATCTCTACGGCAGGGCCAGGCTGCACTTACCCTGTCTTTCTGGCCCTTGCCTGAGCCTGTCCAACACCCAAACCCTCACCCCAACACCCTAATCCTCTGCATCAGCCCTGGCACCACACATGAATCCTCATCCTCAGCCCAATCGTCAATCGCCCTTTGACCTAATCCTCTTCCCAGCCCTAGCCCCGCCCCATCATGAACACCTCATCCTCAGCCCCCAACAACTCATCCTCCTGCACCTATCCTTTCAGACCCTGAGCCCCTGGCAGCATGAACGCCCTCATCCTCAGCCCAACTCCTCATCTCCCTGCACCTAATCTTGCTCAGCCCTGAGCACCCCAACCCACATCAATGAACCTCATCCTCAGCCTCACAGCCCTCATACCACCCAGCCCTCTTCCCTAGCCCTGAGCCCCTTCTGCATCAAAAGCTCTCATCCCGCCCAACCCTATCCCCCTGCACTCCCCCTATCCCAAACTCCCTCCAGAGCTGACCCTCACCCCTTCCTACACCCACACCCCACCTGCAACTCCAAACTCCATCCAAAAGCCTGCACCCTCACCCTTCTGCACACCCACCTCCTCCCAAGCCCGAGCCTCCACCACACCCAAACTCCATCCAAAGCCTGCACCCCTCCTAGCACTCTAATCCCAGCCCAGACCTGCACCCAGAGCTCACTCCCCCAACACCTCCCAGAGCCTCAGCAGTGGGGCAGAGTTTGGGGGGGCAGGTTCTGAGGCAACACAAAATTTTACAAACTGCCACCGTCATGCCCCTGGGTCAGCATGGCCACTGGCAGCCTGGGGTTCACTGCAGTGCTGCTTACTTCTCCCACCTCGCTCAGGCTTGCGCGTGCCAATCAGACTGTTTGGGCCCGCCAGCCAGGGAGGAGATTAGAGCAGGACAGCGTGCTCGGGAGGACGGGAGGCAGAGGTAGCTGGGGTGGGGAGGTCCGCAGGGCTCTCGGGCCAGAGGGTAGGAGCTGCGTGGGGGCGGGGCACACTTCAGCCCCAAAAAGAAGGGTGGAGCCTGCTGCAGAGCTGGCGGGGTGGAAGGTGGAAGTTTCGCCTAGGGCGCGAAACTTCATGCACCGGCCTGGCCGACCATCAAGACCCAACCACATCAGCCCACACATCGGGCCTCATTTCACTTGCACGACTATAACTATTATATGCCATCATGTGTGCCAGCAATGCCCCTTCCATGATCATTGGCCAATAGACATCGCTACATCAAAAGAAATAAATTAGACACAAATAGGACATCAAGAATGCTAACTTACAAAAGCCAGTAGTGCGGTGAACACTCAACTCCCTGGACATTAATAAAGATTTAAAAGTTAACTATTCTTGAACAAAAAAATTTTCGAAAAACAGACTTCAAAGAGAAACAGCCAGAACTAAATTGATTTGGCAAATTTAACACCATTAATTTTGGTCTTGAATAGGAACTGGGAGTGGTGGCTCATTACAAATGCAACTTTGCCTTCTGAATTGACACCTCCTCATTGTTATTGGGAAGGACCTACATCCACCTGACTCGAATTGGTCCTTGTCAACAGCTCTGTATTGTGAAATATCCACTCTATTTCGTGGTCATTATATAATGCCTACATCTGTAATTTTCACCATCATCTGAAGAAGTGAGGTTTTTTACCGAACAAAAGCTACTGCCCAAATAATCTATTAGTCTTTAAATTGCAACCAGACTCTTGTGTGTTTTTGTGGATGCGGGGGGCGCTCTGGGCTGCCGGGCTGCGGCGGCTGCTCACTGACCCGGGGGACATCTTGGGCTGCCGGCAGCTGCTGCCGCCGTCAGCTCAGCCCCTCCAGCAGCAGCGGCTGCAACCATTTAAAAAAATTTGGGGGGGTGCCACTTTTTGGCGCCCCCAAATCTTGGCACCCTAGGCAACCGCCTAGTTGGCCTAAATGGTTGCACCGGCCCTGGGAACAGGAGAACTGTTTCTTGCCCAGCTCTAACAGTGACCTCAATAATGTTAAGGGAGAATAGCTTTCCAAATGAAGGACTGCATGAGAGTCAGATGTGCTGACTGGTTCATACAAGAGTATGAGAGATAGCTATGAAGGCTTTGCATTAGAATAGGAGACTCATAAAGGTGGGATATGTATTCTTTTTCTGTATGGGCTGGAGATGGAAATGTGTCCCTTCTGGAGTTCTGAAGTGTTATCAACAGCATGTAAAGGGGGTATAGTGTAACTAAGAATCAGAGGTTTTGTATTTAAAATAATACTTTTGGGGTACTTATTAACCACTCTGCACATATGTATACACAAATATACAGTGTTTGTAGTTGTATATTGTAGGTGGGGCAAATAGCACTATATATTATTAAGGCTGTCTGACAAATCCCATTTTAAGAACCAATTTTCAGGTGCTTATAACTTTGTGAAACTTTAACCACTTGGGCTGAAATTTTCTGGTTGTATTGAATGAGGCAGAGGTCCTGTGGGAAAAATAGTATGTGCTTATGTAATAAAAGGCTGTTTTGTAATGTGTTGGGTGGGGGACGGGGACGACTGTATTAAGGTTACCTAGGCAACTTTAATTCTGGCATTTCCTAACTTCTTTGAGTGTTTAATTTGAAACTTTAATAATGTTCTTCTAACATAGTTTTCCCCCCCTGTGTAGTATATATATTTGTAATGTGCTTTCAGATCTTTAGATGGAAAAATGTTGGTGCTCTGTAATTATTATTCTATGTGAACCAAACTAGGTACAAATGACAATTGCTCATCTTAAAAAATTCCAACTTAAATATTCTGTAATGTTTTGTTATCTAAAATTATACTGTAATGGGTCATGATGATGCCCTCTGATGGCTAAACCATGAAAGCTGTTGCCATTACCTTCACAAAGCTAAACTGAAGTAAGATTGTCTCAAAGCCAGACATGGTGAGAAGTTCTACAGAGACTGGCTGAAAGAAGCCACAATGTATAGACCAAAGAGTTAGCAATAGAAACAGTGGGCTAACTCTACAATGAAAGCAACTAACATTGCTTAAATGGAACAGTGTAAAATTATTCATAGGTTTAAAACACAAGTACCTGTATATCATCTTTCACTCCAATGCAGGACTTCAGTGTAAGGTTCACTGTACTGACACATTATGCTAACACATTTTGGTATTATTTGTTGAACACTTCGGCTGCTGAATTTGTATGAGGTGAAATATACATAGTGAACAGTCTGGGAGAGCTGCCAACAACAAATTGCAGTAATCCAACCTTGTTGTTCTAAAGGCATGAATCAAAAGCTCAGCATCTTGCTGAGACAGCAATCATCTTAACCTTGTTACACTCCTGAGATAGTAATATGAAGTCTTATCAATATGGTCGATATGAGTCTCTAAGGAAAGCTGAGGGTCAAAAATGACTGGAATTTATCATGAAGAACATTGCTTTCTCGGACGTCCAGCAGCAGAACTGTGAATGTCTATTCAATCCTTACTGAAATAAGAGATATATGGCAGGCTGCCTATGGAAATACAGCAGGATGAGGCTGGCAGCAAAAAATGAAATAAAAACAGGTCAAAAGAAGTGAAAGTCTGATACATAAATTTTCATTTATGGTTGTCAGAGTTCAAGATTGCCTGTTAGCCCTTTACTGACCAAGTGAGGCATGATGGTGAATTTTATGTTTTATGAGAGTAAAAGCTTCCAGAATGGCTATATATTTTTCTTAGTGATAAACTCTCATATAAAAGTGTTTTTTGTTTTTTAAAGGACAGTCCATGATACAGTCAAATCAGATGAACCCAGGACATTTTCAGTGATGGCAGTAATAGCCAGAGCAAGATAAATAACTTCCTAATTTACAAAGCTTTGTGTTCACCAATAGGCTTCCAGGAAGTGCCAACTTATAGAGAAGCAATGATTGCAGCTGTTTATATTAGCAGCTAAGAGGTCTATGTAATATAAGAATTAGGGAGACTAATATTTGAATGTTTTCTTCATAGCTATGCCTTGCAGTCGTGAGTCTGTGGAAACTTGGGGAAAATGGTATCTACAGCACTAAGCTGCAGAGAAAGAATATGTGCCACTGTCAACATATATATATATAAAAGCTTGAATAGCGTGATAGGGTTTGTGCGTGGCAGAGGAGGGTAGAATTGGATTTTAAAACTTATGGTAAAACTTTGGACTCAGCTGGATTTCTGTTACTGTACAGGTGCTTATCATTTCTTCCACAGGCAGAACAATTTGTAATATATCTTGAGAATAACATATCTTTAGAATTACTTGAATAGGACTTCTCTTCTGCCCATTCAGTCTTGAAGGAAAAAAAGGATTGCTTTTACAGCACTTTTCTTTCAAAATTCTGTGATATGCAATATGTTGATTATACATCTGTGATGTGGAATATGAAAACAATGACAACTCAATCACATTTTCAACATATTGTTACACCTACTGCTAACACCAATGGCCTGTTCTGATATGAGGGCTGCCTCTGCCAAGCGATAGGAGATGCCTGGCGTCTTGTAGGTGACCTTCAGTGGAGGAGCAATCAGTGATGCAGAATCTTGTATATTCTAAGTGTAATTTGTTTTATTTAGACACATGCCAGTCCTGGAACTGAGGTGATCAAACAGCATGCAGAGCAACCCCTTCTTTTGAGAATCTCAGTCCAACACCAGTGCCAAGTTCCCAGGAAGCAATACTGTATGAAGCAACGATTATAATCAGAGACCAAGGTACAGAGCAAACTCTTCTGCTGCTCACACAGCTCCCTTTCCTTAGGGTCTTGCATAACAAAACTGACAACACAGAGCATGTCTTCACAGTACAGACCATGCGCTTGCATGCTAAAAAAAAGAACTTCGAGAGATAAGGTGAGAGAAGTAATATCTTTTATTGTGGACCAACTTCTGTTGGTGTGAGAGAGACAAGCTTTCGAGCTTACACAGCACACTTCTTCAGGTCTGGGCTTCTTGGAAACATACTCAGAGGGTCACAGCTAAATACAAGGTGGAACAGATTGTTTAGCAGAAGGAGTTAACACATATTCCAAGGGACCATTCAAAGCGAAGTGGTCCACTAACATTCCTCCAGTCTTAACGGGGAAAGGCTGTTAGGATGGGGGTGGGAGATTCAGAGCTGTCCCGGCCACAGGACAGACTGGGGCAATTGCCCCGGGTCCTGTGCTTCGGGGGTCCCTACGCTTCAGTGGGTTGTGTGGGGGGCAGGGTGGCCAAGGGGTCTAGTGGGTAGCCTGGTGCCAGCAGCAAGGGTTGGGCCTGCACTCTGCACTCACCAGCTTGGGCGTTTATTTTTCTTGCCCGCAGCCCCCCCGGGCTCAGGCTTGGGCTCAGTCTCTGCAGCAGCAGCAGTGAGAGACCCGTCCCCAGCCCACTCCACTCTGCCCTGCTGGCTCCTGACGTTGCCTGCCGCCACAGGGTCCTAGCATCCCCCAACCACTAGTACCAGGGCAGGCTGACCCAGGCTGATCATGACCCTGCCCTTCCACCTCGGATGGACCCTTCTCTTTCCCAGCAGGACCCTCCATCAGCACAGGGTGCCCCCTTGTCCCTAGCACAGGTGAGTGCCAGCCAGTAGTCTCCATCGTCCCTTGCCCATCGCCCAACACTGGTGTCCCCCAGTGCCCCACACCTCCCCATTGCACTGTCCTTTCTCCCTTCTCCCAGCACTGGGTGGGATCCTCCAATGCCACCTCCAGGATAGGGCCAGCCCTTATCACCCACCTGCCTCAGGGTCCTCCTTGCCTTTCAGCTCTCCGGCCTGGGGGTTCCCCTCCCAACAGTACTAGGACCTGGGGTCCCACAACTCTTCTCTTTCCACCACTCACCACCCACCAGGACTGGGGTCCTACATCCATTTGCTTTTCTGCCTCTCCCTTCTCTCCCCCTCCCAGCCCCCAGAGAAAACAGATCTTAGAGCCCCTTCTCCATGCTGGAGGGTCCTGGGGTTCCCCAGCACCAGGGCACATATAGGCCCTCCAAGAGCCACCCAGTTCCCGAGACATGGGCTCCCAGTGTTGCAAATGTGTAATTACATTTTAAAAAAATCCACTGAGGGTAGCGAGACCATATGCACCTGGGAAGCGAGTTTGTTGCAAGGAAGTCCACGAAGGTGGATTTCAGAATATAAGCAGCACAACACTGATCGTGATCGGTGAGATTTTTTTTTAATTATATGAACTTCACTATAATTAGAAAAAAAGAACTACAATATAATATAACAACATTATAATTATACAGCTGGGTGCTATCAATATTTAATCTGAGCCCAGAAGCTGCCCTTGAAGTTCACTGTAACCAGATTTCATCTGTATAAAAGATGTTAAGGGGAGGCCCCATACAGGCTGATTTGCCCCTGGCCCCATATCCCCCTAGGCATGGCCCTGGAGAGGTGGTTACTGGATTATAGATTGTTGTGATAAACCATAAATCCGATGTTTCTATTCAGTGCATGAATTTTAGCATCTAGCAAAGTTATGAATTTAAACTCCCAGGCTCATCTTTTGAAAGTGTTGTGCAGGTTTCCTTTGAGGATAAGGTCTGATAGCTCGGATATAGAGTGATCATATTTTGAAAAGTGTTCACACACAGGTGATGTGCTGTTTTTGGCTTTATCATTTTCCTGAGTGAGTTCATTTGAGAGCATAGTCATTATCTGGTTTCATCCATATAGTTATTACTGGGGCATTTAGTGCACTGGATGAGGTATGCCACACATTGTGATAGGCATGTGTAAGACTCATGATTTTGAAAGGCGTGTTGTGGGGGAGTTGAGCATTGTAGCAGTGGAGATGTGTCTGCAAGTTTTGCATCTATTATTCTGACAAGGTATGGTGCTGCTTTGAGTTGGTGTGTACTGGTCTGTGGAGAGCTTGCTTCTGATGATGAGTTTGGAGAGGTTGCGGGGTGGTTTGAAGGCCAGAAGAGGAGGATCAAGAAAGATTTCTTTCAGGAATGGGTCCCTGTTGAGTGTGTGTTGTAGTTGTTTGGTGATACCCAGCACGGGTTCCAGTGTGGGGTGGTAGGTGACAAAAAGGGAAATGCAGTCGGAGGGGGGTTTATTTCTGTGTTGAAGCAGGTTCTCTTGGGGTATTTGGATGGCCTGATCCCTTGTTTCTCTAATATCCTGGGATTTACACTACATCAACACTGCACACAAGAAAAAGAGCTTGGAAGATAATGTGTAACAGTGACACCTGCTGGCACCTGCCATAAAAAATATTGTCACTTGTCAGCCATGTTGAGGTTGATGTTGAGGCTTTGCAGCTGGTCAATGTCTACTGTTGGAAATAAATTAATGTTGTGGACTCTGGTGTCCTCAGTGTCATGTATTTGTTTACACTATGTACAAGAGTCCTGTTATTCTTAAAGTGAAACAGAACCAGCCACACCCAGGGAATGTCTGGAAAACCCAGGTCAGTCACACTGAGCCACTACCAGGAACAGCTGCCCCCTGGTGTCACCTATCCTCCCAACTGCCAGGGAACCTTTCCTTCTGGGCTGAGCAATCACATTCCAGTTAGGAGCCAGAAAAGCAACAGCGGATTCACACACAGGTGGTTCATGACACTGCCCTCTTCAGTCCTACTTACTGTTCTGCTGATTCATTAACTATTTAGACTAAAAATTTGTATTATTTGTGGGTTAAGCAGGAAAACTGCTGATCTTCTGACATTTTGGCATGTGCTAGTAAGCTAGTAGGTTTTGGCTCACAAGTTCAGATGGTAAATAATGAAGCACAGAAATTAGAGATAGAGACCCTGTCATCCAGTGCATACCCCTTCCACTGAAAGATGGCTCAAAAGAGTATATCTTCCTAAACTTTGTCCTGTCTAGTCTTTATTGACCCAAGTGATGTGGTTTCTGCCACTTCCTTTGGGCAACTATTCCACATTCTAATAGCTGTCATTGTTAGGAAATATTTCCTGATCGTCTTCAATATTTTCCTTTTCTTAATTTATTTCATTTCCCCCAAGATCATTCCACCCCTTAGCATATTGGACAGCTTATTTCTCTTTTACCTTAAAATACTTATAGAAACAGATGCCAACCCCTTCTGCACATCATTACATTTAAAATTAAAATATTCCACTTTAATCGTTTCTTTTTCTAAAAGTTCTGCCGTGTAAGAACTCAGGTCAGCTAGGTCAATTCAGCTGTTGAAGACATGTTTAAGGTTCTGCAAAACTACCAATTTTATGGAAAATTAAAAGTTAATAGAAAAGTCAATCTGTATATCATCTTTTTTACAGAAAAGACTAGGCTAGTTATTCTTGCTATTTGATAAAACTACAGCACGTCATAGGAATTAAAATAAATTAGTAACTTTTGATATTAAAGTGTAAAATAAAGGGATAGAACTCAATAATGAATGGCTTAAAAGATAAAGAAACAATCCTTAAATCTAAATAGCAGAATTAATTTTCTATTTAAAACCCAAAGGGATAAAGTGATCAATATTTTTGGCTTCTCTAAGTGACAGCACAATACAGACTTGGCTTTTTTTGTCAGCACATTTGTTTATATGTTATGACATTATAAATACTGCTTTTTTGCATTATGATTCTTCCACTTTCTGTTTAAAATAAAAAAGAGAAAGAGAGATGGTAGTTCCTCAGAATAAAATAAATTATTAGTGCTCTGAATGCAGAAACTCTGAATCAGACATGGACTGCTGAGACAGAAAAAAAATGATAAAAATTCCTTATGAATGTTGTTAAATCTTGTCTTGAATGGGAGGGATCAAGTGAGGGATTTTATTCTGTTCAGAGTCTGACAGCGAAGTATACCACCAGCCATCATTCCCTCCACTTCAGATGGTTGTGATGTCTTCAGACAATAAGGATTCATTCTTTAATAGCTTCCTTCCATGAACCTTTTCAAATGGCAATGGTTTTCAATAATCATTTTGAAGAACCATAGTAGCTTGCTTGCCCCTGTAAATTCAGTCATGTTTTATAGTTACCTCTCTTCATTTTTCTCTATTCAAAGAGGCGGAAGCCATATAGTATGATATTCATTGGCACAACTAAAATAAGAATGCATCTGCATAATAACTTCTGGTAAATATGTGTGTTTTATGATTTCCAAATGTTGGGCCTAGCTCAGATACTACATAGCTAGTTGGCAGGATAAAGCCGCTTGTGACGTTGTGCAGTCTATATGGTTTATAAAACTTTAATAATAAGTGAATATAATGTAACTCAGATATGCCTCATGCAAGAGGTCTCTTGTAAAGTATCATTACAAAGCTTATAATCTACTGAGTGTGATCATCCTATTTGTATAAATATACCACTCTTGTATCTGAAACTAGAAATATGAACTATTACTCTGAGGGCCTATTGTAATTATGCAAAGTGTGGGCCATTAATGGTGGTTTGGAATCTTGATGACTCCCATTACTTAGGACGGTTATCTGTAAATGGCTGTATTTTACCTGTAAGTCTTCCTGTATATGTGTGTGCTGACAAGTGGGTAATGAAGTCTTGCAGTGACATGTGATCATGCCACCTGAACTGGAATCCATCTTTAACCTGGTGTCTTTCCATTGAGAAGGAGGGGATGGGAACTCAGAGAGGGACAAAAGGATTCCTGCCTTATGCAAAAGATGGATAAAGGGGTGGAAGAGAACAAAGGGAGGAGAGCCATCATGAAGAATCCCCTAGCTACCACCTAAGTTGGACCAAGAGCTGTATCAGGGGAAAGAATTGTGTCCAGGCCTGGAAGGCGTCCAGTTTGAGGAAAAAACTTACTGAAGCATCTCTGAGTGTGAGGTTATCCGTATTCAGTTTGATTAGACATAGATTTGCACATTTTATTTTATTTTGCTTGGTGACTTTGTTCTGTCTGTTACTACTTGGAACCACTTAAATCCTACTTTCTGTATTTAATAAAATCACTTTTTACTTATTCATTAACTCAGAGTATATATTAATATTTGAGGGAGCAAACAATTGTGCATATCTCTCTATCAGTGTTATAGCGGGAGAACAATTTATGAGTTTACCCTGCATAAGCTTTATACAAGGTAAAACGAATTTATTTGAGTTTAGACCCCATTGGGAGTTAAGCATCTGAGTACTAAAGACAAGCACACTTCTGTGAGCTATTTTCACGTAAACCTGCAGTTTTGGGGCAAGTAATTCAGACCCTGGGTCTTTGTTGGAGCAGACTGGAGTGTCTGGCTCAGCAAGACAGGGTGCTGGAGTCCTGAGTTGGCAGGGAAAACAGGAGCAGAGGTAGTCTTCTCACATCAGTTCGCAGATCCCAGGGGGGTTTCTGTGATCCAACCCGTTACACCCCTAATATATCAATATTACTCTTAAAATGGTAGCACAGTGCGATGTGGTATTCAGAACCCACGTTGACTAAGAAGGGGTTAATGAGAGCCTGTGGGCTCAGTTGGCCGTGCCTCACTACACCTGTGAGAGATGTCAAGTCTGGAGGGAGGGGCTAAAAGTGGGAAAGCCCAACTCAACAGTGGCTGATGGAGACAGAGAGTGGACCTCTCAAGCTAATGCCTGGAAAGAAGGCCTGGCTAGGACCAGGGCCTTTCCAGAGACAGTCTGAAGAAAGGCATGGATGAGGCCAGGATTGATCTGAAACCTGCCAGGCACCAGACTTTTATAAATGCTTTGTTTCCTGTGGCTTATTTGTTTTCCTCCTGATTGGGAGATTGAATGTGTTTCCCTTTCTGGGCCCTACCTAAGGTCAGAGTACAACCATGGTGGCCAACAGCCCCCTTTGCCCCTCAAAGGAGACAATAACCCTGTGGTTTTTTGGCCCTACTGGAGCCCAAAGAGTAGTTTGCCATGAGACCTGAAGTGATGCGGTCACACAAAGGCTTTACTGGGTACACTTCCTGCCATTTTTGTGAGAGTGATATACATCAGAATTGTGTAGGGACCAGTTCCATTTACAAAAACAATTGTTTATTTCATTCATTCAGGGAGCATTGTAATTTGCTGGGTCATGCTGGTTCTATTTTTTTGTTCTGTTTTGTGTTTTGCTCATTTGCAGCTGATTCAGTTATATGCTGGATGCAAGTAGCTCTGATATGCAAGCAACTCTTGCAGTCCTCATGCAAGTCTCCTTCAAGTATGTGCCAATGTGGATCCCACTGACTGTTTGCATGTGCCTCATTGTGTGAGATGAGAGTCTTTTGAATAGTTGTCTGTTGAAGCTGTGCCCACCACCTATGTTTCCTTGTGCTCCCTGATGAGGGTTTAAAGGGCAGTCGGGGTGGGGGGAGGGGAGGCTGCACCCCTCCCTTGGTTTCTTCTTAGCACCTGTGGCAGAGAGTGAAAACTTGGCCACACTGATCCTAATAGCTCTCTACTAGCTGAAGCAATTTTGGCTGTTGGACCTTTTGCATTTGACCTTCAATCCATCTCCTGATTTGCTTGGACATACCCCAGAATTACAGGCACATCCTCAGCCATTGCACTTGATGACCCGGATGATGGCTGGTTGAACACCACTGACAGAGACTGTTCTTGACAGGTACAAGACATCTTCATACTGAGCAGGAATCTGTATACTAAGAAGACCTACTTCTCTAAATGGAAACTATATATGAACAAGCAGTAATGGGCTTAATCTGCAGCAAGGGAGATTTAGATTAAATGTTAGGAAAAAACTTTCTAACTATTACGGTAGTTAAACTCTGGAGTAGGCTTCCCAAGGGGTTGTGGAATCCCCGGCACTGGAGATTTTTAAGAATAGGTTGGACAAATGCCTCTCAGGGATGGTCCTGCCTTGGCACAGGAGGTTGAACTAGATGACCTGTCAAGGTCCCTTCCAGCCCCACATTTCTATGATTCTGTGACTGCCCAGAATAATTTGGACCCAGCTGAGGCTGTGATACCATAGATCCTTGATTACTTCCTGTTCTTGAAACTGACACTTAGTACTGTCCAAGTTCACCTTGTGGCAATATTAGCATGTCACACTCTGAGATAGTCGTACTCCATTTTCTCCCATCCAACAGCTTCAAGATTCCTCAAGGGCCTCCTGAATACTTACCCACTTGTCAGAGAGCTGACTCCTATACTGGAATCCTGCCTTCCTAAAACTCATGAAGCCCGCATTCAAGCTGCTGCTGGATTGTTCAGTAGATCACCTTATCCTTAAAGGTCTGTGAGATCCAAGCCTTTATGGCCAGACCTCCCTACATGTCCTTTCTCAGCGACAATGTGGTTCTGAGTTAGCACCTTGAGGTAGTCTCAGATTTTCACCTAAAAAGTTGATTAACTGCCAGTCTTTCATACTTAACATTGAGAGAGAAGAAGCTACATTCTTTGGATACTTCCAGAGCTTTGCTCTGTAACCTTGACACCCTGCTTCAGAAATGTGCCAGTATCTGAAATGTGCAAAGCAGCAATGGCAGGTTTGATGCCAAGTTCAGGAAAACAGTACTCAAATAATTATCTGACTAATACAATTAGCACTCCCCACTTTCAGAGTCCAAGGAGGATACTGCTTTCCAGTTGCCTACACTGGGATCCACACTGACTACAATATCTCAAAGAGCCCCAGGTACTGTAGGGTAAGTAACCACTCTTTCTTCTTTGACACACTCTCCTTCTCTGCTTATTGGAGTCCTGAGCAGCGCTAGCTTTGATTTGTGAGGAAACTGAGGGAAAGTTTTGACTCCCTACTCTTTGTACTCCCCAATAGGAGGATGAGGAGGCACAGAGCCCATATGTGGTTCTATTGGACACTGTTGTTAAAAAAAAACCCTCTGATCTTGCATGCCTGAGGTGCCTAGAACCTTGGATGTGTCTACACTTGTTGTGTGAAATATTGGCTGTGCACTTATGAGGTTCCGGGTGGATTAATAAACTATTAATTAATTAAGAGCAGTAAATGTCCTGATTTTGAGAACATTGTCCAAGGTAAAAGTTGACCTGAAAAGAACCTACCATTAAAATAAGTAAGCTAATGCTCTCTGGACTCAGTAAAAAGGGGCTATCCTAATTAAACACCTATCAAATTAGAAAATCTAGTTTGTTAGAGTTCAGCTTTAAAATTTAACTGCCACTTTGACAAATTCATAAAATTGATTTGTATTCATGCTTGCATCCACAATGACTACATCTCAGTGCAGTAGTGGTTACTGTAGGATATGTAACAACTCTTTACATTTGTCATAAATAGATAGCTAAGGGTTAATGTCTCTTTCACCTGTAAAGGGTTAACAAACAGTGACCTGCAACACCTGACCAGAGGACCAATCAGAAGACAAAATATTTTAAAATCTGGGTGGAGGGAAGTTTGGGTGTGAGTTCTTTGTCTTTGGTCTGTTGTCTCTCTGGGCTCTGAGAGTGACCACACATATCTACAGGCTCTCTAATCTTCTGTTTCCAATTTGTAAGTACAAAGGTAGAAAGACAGTACAGTCTTTTAAATTGTTTTTCTGTATTTGCACATGTGTAGTTTGCTGGAAGTCCTTTTAATTGTATGTTTTCTGGAGAAGGCTGTTTCTCCATTTTCTATAAGTTGAAAACCCTGTAATATTATATCTTGTATTTACAGAGATTTCTTATTTTTTCTTTCTTTTTTAAAAACTTCCTTTTGAAGACCTGTTTGATTTTTTCCCCAGTGAGGCTCAAGGGAATTGAGTCTGTACTTACCAGAGAGAAAGAAGGAGGGGGAATCTCTTTGTTCAGATTCACGGAGCTTGAATCTGCATTGTCTCTGGGTGAGGGGGAGGGGGAGGAAAAACCTGCTCTGTGTGTTTCTCTCTCTCTCTCTCTCCAGGATACCCAGGGAAGGGGGGAGAAGGGGGAGGAGAAACCTGATTTTTCTGTGTTGTGTTTCAAGGAGTTGAAGCACAGTCATCTTCTAGGGTAACCCAGGGAGGGGAAGCCTAGGAGAGGCACTAAGGAGGGAAAGAGTTTACTTTCCTGGTATTAAAATCCAGGGAGTCTGGATCTTGGGGGTCCCCAGGAAGGTTTTGGGGAGACCAGAGTTTATCAGGTACTCAGAATCCTGATTGGTGGCAGCATATCAGATCTAAGCTGGTAATTAAGCTTAGAGGATTTCATGCTAGTACCTCATTTTTGGACTCTAAGGTTCAGATTGAGGAAAGAATACTATGACAACATTCCTTTTTGTTTTTTTGTAAAAGCAGCTGCAGATGCTAAGAACAATCAGGTTGCTCAATCAGTTCAACCTTTCAGAACCATCTTTTAAAATAAAAGGTGTTGACTTGTGTAATAAGGGCCATAATCTTATTCTAGTGTTATAGTTGTGGATAGAAATAATTTGAAGTAATCAGTTTTAAACTATCTCAAAAGACTTGTATTATCAATAGCAGGAGCATTAGATCAGATAGCCTCACTGGTCTCTCTCACTCCTTAGACTCGGCTCCACTAGACCAACCTGAAAAACATATAACAGGCCCATGGTGAATCTTCAGTGACAACTTCTGGAAATTAAATGTCCTCCCCTTGCAGGAAAGCCCTTCAGGAGTCTGGTCATCCACTAACAAATCCATGACCACCCCAATCTTCATTGGGCCACCTGAACATCCATATTTTTCTCTTAGTAGTTGTGAAATAGTTTCATTCACTCTGAGGTTTTCTTGTCAGTCTTCTCCAAAGTCCATCGTGTAAGATGTTGTGAATTAGAGGGGAGATAAATCAAGTATCGCTTGATGTGGGAGTAGCTGACTAACAGGCCTGCCAACCTAATGGGGCAAGACCCTGTTGATAGGAAGATAGAAGGATATAGTCTATTTGGGATAAAGGATGACAGAAAAGAATGGGAACAGAAGGACAAGAAATGCAGATACAGTTCACATAAACATCTGAACTTTTAGATGTTTAGCTAAATCAGTGACCTAAATCTTTTAGATTAAGTCTTTAGTGTATTCCTTTTGTGAATTTCCTTTTTAATTATGGCCAATTGCAATGGGCAGGAACCTCAGTGACAAAGAACACACAAAAACACTCTAATTAGTTTCTGTTAGCTTGTGAGGTAAGAAAAACTGAGCCCTAGAGCAGATAATGGATACTTTAAATTGCAAGCATAAACCACTGAAGAATGCCACACTTGCCTTCATTAAAGAGGTTCAAAACTCATTTAGGATAATTGTCAAATGTAACAAATGCTAGGTCCCAAGATTACTCAGGAGGTAAGCAGTTATGCTGTAAGTGCAGCCAATTAAAAATATTTTATATACTGTACAAGCATAATTTCTTGTACATCCTTATCACGTTTCCAACATGAAACCTCCATTTTCTCATGCTCCTATTAAATCTGGCCTACTGACCTCAACAGCACATTGGAAGTTCTGTCAACTGTAATGATATATGTAGGGCCAAATTAATTGGAAATAATGCAGGAGGGCATATTTTACATCTCCCTGCACCAGTCTGGCCATTGCCCTAGAGGACGGATGTGCTCTGAAGGAGTGTAAGAATTGTTGAAGCTGACTGCCTTCTCTGGGTTTCTTCTGAGTAAAGGACTTGTGGGAAGTGATGATGCCATAAGAACTACCATTGGCTCGATAGAATCCCCTTCCATTATAGCACCACTCTTTTGGGCTATGTCATGAGAAAGCCCTTAGATCCCTAGCACTTGGGACTATTTTCTGCAGCCACAACTTCCCTTTGGTTGGCTTTCTACCTCAGTGTTGGCTTTCTGCCTCAATACTGGCTTTCAGACTCCCACTCACAGGAATCTATGTTGGTGGAATTTGATAAAAATTAAGCCAAAAATCCTTTTTCTAGCAGGAGGTAGCTTTTTGCTGGCACCTGTACTCCATGGAGACTGAATTACAAAAGAAATGTCATTAGGTTTCACTTCAGGCAGGAAAACCAGGATGTCACCTGTTTATGGGAATAATACTATACACCTTCCTATTTGAAAGACCTAATCCAGGTGTAAACAAACTCCTTCTGAAAGAGTTTCTGCCCCCCTTGTTCCCTTCCTCTAAGAGAAGAATGTTGATTTACATTGGACATAGCAGAGGAGATTTGGGTTGTATTAAATGTCACCTTATAGGTAACCTGTAAAATATTCTAATAAACCTTTAGTTTTTGGATGGCTCCATTGGCATATAATTTTAAAATATATCTTTCTTCCAGTCAATTTAAGGCACTATTTTATTTTGTTTTAATTATTTGTAACCATTATTGCTTATATGGTGAAAATTTATCACATTTTGTTGAACAGAGATGGATTTAAACAGGGTTGTACATACTTAGAAGTACATACAATATACTTCAATAGACATTGGATAGTATTGCTATTCTCCTAAATGAGGTCTAAAGTGAAATGTTTGCCTTTGTATGAAAGTCAAGGCAAAAGGGATCAAATAGAGCGAGTTATGAAATGTAATGGTTCTTTTAAATAGTTTCAATTTTTTGAGAAAGTCATAATTGAATGCAGGAGCTAACGGAATAGAACAACCACCAAAGAATTGGCTTTTTAAAAAAATAAAAAATATATTTTGCCACAGGGGCTATGGAGCATGACAACTGGAGAAACCGAATGATCCCTCATTGCTAACAGAACGATTTGCTGAACAGAGGTCAATGGCTGGGTAATGTACTGAATTATGCATTGCAGCTATTTATATTGAACCTAGCCTATGGATAATCTGAAGATTTCAGATCAGAATGAGGCCATTTTATAATTTTCTTAACAAAACACAAACATTCATCAGTGTAAATAAATATATATTTTCATCCATTCTTTTCACAATCAATAGAAACGTGTGTATTGATCACGTTAGTGCATATGTTTGATTGTTTTATTCTGTATCTTTTGACTAATAAGCAAGCAAGTTATAAGCCTGCATTCTAATAGTTTCCATTATTTATTATCCTGGGAACTGGGAGGAACAAGAGAACAGAATGACAACACAGAACAACCTATACTTTAAAATTGTACATTTTATTTCCATCAGCACTATTATTAACAAATGTTTGACTAAAAACTAGGTTTTGATGGACGGATAAAAATCTGCAATCTGTCAGATTCCATAATGCCTATCAGTAGCCTGGCAATTCTAGTTCCTTGAATCTGTTCTAGCAACACAGGATCCCCAGATGTTAGCTGTAAAACCAAACTATAATTATTTACCAGAGAGAGAAACTGCTGAGATACACTATACTATGTATTTTCATTCTGGTAGTAAATTACTAATGACAGCAATAGAAGAGCCTAATTAATAACAAAGCTATTTAAAAGTTGCATGGAGTTTTTTTCCCTCATGAGCATGAAAGTGATGTTTTTCATTGTTCTTTTGATTTTTGGCAATATTACTAATAAAATACCTCTGATTATTTTTATAATTATATTCTACCAATCATTTAATTTTCTTATGTAAAACCCTGCTTTCCTAGAGGTATTACTGACTATAAAGAAGTGTAGATATAAGTAGGCAACCCCCTATACAACCCTCTTTGCTTCTTTTCGTAGGGAACGTGAGACCTAGTAGTGAGTATTGAACTAATTAGTTCCCCAGGGTCTCATGATAGCCATTGACTCATATCTCAATAGCTAGGTTTTCTTTCACTTCTGGAAACAAGGCAGGCACTTAAAATCACTGCTGGATTTTCTTTTAGCCTCCTGATGAGTTTAATAAGTCTGTGCATCTGAGCTAAACTTTTAATTAAGCAGATACAAAATTTTAAAGTGTTTGTACAGCATTTTCTTCCATTAAAATATCTCCCTTTGCAATGACCTTCTGTTTGAAAGGGATAGTCATAGCAGGTTGACAGTTCTTGAAGTCAGATCAGATAGAGTGTTGAAGAAAATATGTACTTGCTAATTATGTCATACATTTTTACAGACAAAGGCAATATTACATGAAACTCAGGGTAATTTACTGATTACCAGATAATCCACCTGAATAGCTAGTTAAGGAATCTTGAGGGTGCTATTACGAATTTGCCAAAAGTGACTTGACACTTAAGAATTTATTTTCCCCTGCATTTCATCAACTTCTTTAGACAAAAGTCAGAATTCATGGGTCTTTCTGGTAAATCTTGTTTAATAGAGGGAAAATTGGGGTTTTTTTAAGTTAAAATGTGAATCCTCCCTCTCTGTGCCAAAGGAATGTTAGATTGTGGACCAGGGCTGGGCTGGGCTTGGAAGAGATTTTATGAGACATGCTCCTCACTGGTGGAGTCCTCCCTTAGACTTCAGTGTATGTCCCTCATCAGGAGTGTTCAGTGGCTCTTTTACTGCACCAGCAGCTTAGTGACCATCAGCTTTGCTGAAGAATACATTGGGCTCTAGAAAAGTGGCTTCAGCTTGTGAAACATGCTTGCATCATCCCTCTAGTGTGTATCATGATAAGTGGGACTGGAGTCAGGGGATCCATGTTCCCTGGAGGGAATCATACTGAGGAACATCAGGGGAACAGGGAATACAGAAAGTTAGGCTGGAAGCAACTCAACCACATGGACAAATCAGTCCACAGAGTTTAATTAATTTCCATTAGTTCAACATAACTTGCATTCAGCTTTACTCATTGCAAATGGAACATGATGGCACCATCTGAGCTGTGAGTTCTCAGCAGTGCAGCAGCTGGCACTGTGGGCCATGGAACTCAGTCTGATGCCACTGCCCCCAAGCTCTGGATTTTGCAGATGCAATCCTAGCCCAGTGATGGGCCTTGAGGAAGGACGAGTTCAAGCTGTACACTGAGCTGGTCATGCAGGAAGACATCAGGAAAGTAAAACTGTCATTTTACCTTATTGGGGAACAAGGCAGGGAGGTGTGTACCACTCTGAAGCTTACCATTTCCTCAAGCCTCACAGCAGCTCTAGGAGCCCTGGGCACCTATTGTTCCCCAAAGCAGAACACGACTGTAGAACGACTCAGATTTTTCACTAAAGAAGAAGAGGAGATAGACCTCTATATTTCATCTTCTTTCACTCTGGCTGCTACATATAATTTTGGGGACTTCACAGACTTCTAATTAGGGCAGGGTAGGCTGTGGCACTTGAAGTCACCACCTGCAGGAGCGGCTGCTCCAGGAAGGCAATCTCACATTAGACATGGGACATGCAGTGGAAACCTCAAGATAAAACACCCCCAGAAATGCATGCAGTGAAGCAATGGCAGAGTTCTGTATTCAGGTGAGATGTATTTACTGTGGGAAACAGCATTAGCAGGTAAAGGAAAAATGACCTGCCCTAGGACATCATTGCAGGAATGCGGCAAGATGAACCATTTGAGCTGTGTGTGCAAGAGCAGAGGAAGGTCTCAGAAAGATTCAATCAGACTTGTGGCGGAGTGGGAGGGCACACCATAGATTAGTGATGATACCATGACTCTCTTCTTGAGTCCGAGAGCATATTAGGTTCAGGCTGTAGGAACAGGAAAGCAACAAGGGACAATACCAAACTCGGTGCATGCAAAAATGTTAATAAGGAAATGCCCTGAGTGATTTCAGCTGAATAGTAGGTCCTCTTGCAGTGTGATTCCTCAGAGTGAACATACCCATTACAAAGAGTAGGCATAATTTAATAATATACAAGGAGAGCATAATTCAGCCTATATGTGACCTCAAAGTAACTAATCCAAAAAGAACACAGTGTACCAGCTGAAGTTTCTGGTGGTGAATGATAAGAACCACAGACCCCTCTTGGGGAATAAAACCATACAAGCCCTGGATCTGATCACAGTGCAGCATCAGAATTTTATAGCTGTAGTGCAAAAAACAAAAGGGGAAGCTCCTTGGACAATGGAGACAATATTAAAAGCATATGGGCATGTTTTCAGAGGTGATAGGAGCCTTGAAGGAAAGTTGCAACTGGAAGCAGACCCCACAGTGGGACCTGTGCACTTACCATGAAGAACAATTCCAGCAGTGCTACATAATCCAGTACACATGGAGCTCAAAGGTCTGTAGAACAGGGCATCATAGCACCTGTAGAGGCCAATACAGCCTAGGTAAGCAGCATGGTGATGGTAAAAAAGCCATTAGGCAAATTATGCTTCTGCATAGACCCAAGTCACAGAACTGCGCATTCAAAAGATGCCACTATCTACAGCCCACAATTTATGACATTTTGCCAGAATGTTAAAAGCCAAATAGTTTTTGGCATATAAGCTTGGATAAAGAGTCCAGCATGCTGACAACCTTTGCAACATGGTTTTATCACTACAGATGGGTGTGCGTTCTGACAGGCATACACCCAGCACTAGAGGTATTCCAGAGAAAACTAACCCAAGTGCTGGAAGGGCAGTTTGGGTGAAGATAACAGCAGATGATATCCGCATTGTAGGTGAAGGGAGCAATGATACAGAAGTTGAACAAGACCATGATAGAAAACGACAAGCTTTTCTACAGCAATGCAGGGACAACAACATATAACTCAATCCAGAAAAAATGTAACAGCATGAGGTGACATACATTGGACATCTGCTCACAGCAGAGAGACTGAAAGCAGATCCCAACAAGACCAAGGCAGTCAGAGACATGCCATCCCAATTTAATATGAAAGAAAGAATTACAGCACTTCATAGGAATGATACATTTTCTGTCCAAGTTCTGTCCATACCTGGCTGCAGTAGAGGAACCCATATGCTAGCGCAAAAGGCAGGATACTGAGTGACACTGGCAAGAATTTGTCACACTGAAATAAATGATAACAGATGCCCCGTCCTGTATTACTACCAGCCAGGAGAGCCATTGACACTGCAGTGTGATCCATCAGATAAAATATTGATTGGAGCTGTTTTGTAGGAGCAGCCATTTGCTTATGCCAGCAAGACCCTGTCAAACTGAACAGGAGTAGGTCTAAATAGAAAAACAGCTTCTGGCTGTGGTATTTGGAGTTGACCCATTCCATTTGTACCCCTATGGCCACCCAGTAATAGAACAATGAGACCAGAAATGTCTAAAGACGATCATGGCAAAGTCCTTTTTTAGTGCTCCAATGCATTGACGACTGGTGCTTTCCAATACTGGTGGGGGGGAATACTAGCTAAAGGGTAGGACACATGGCCTCCCCATGTGTCTTCTTCCTGCACTGCACCCAGCCCACATTACCTGTTGGGAGGGGGGAAGGATGCTCTGTACTCCTGCTGCCCCGGCACATTTGGTTGCCATCCCTGGCAGCCAGACCCTGGCAGGGAGCAGGACAGAGCCTGGCTGGGGAGGCCCAGCAGGAGCAGCCCACTCCCTGTCCAGGCTTGGCTTTCGAGGACAAGTGCTGACTCTGAACATGCTGGAGGGAGGGGATGGAGGGCTCTGGCTCACTCAGCCGTTGTCCTCAGAAGCCGAGCCTGGGCGAGGGAGGCAGCCCAGTGCCACAGTCAGATGCTGTCCCACCTTGAGCAGGGCATAAGAAGCCAGTTGGGGGAAGGGGTTTAGGGAATAGTGCAGCATGTTATTGGATTCGGTCTCCCAGTTTCTACAGCATTGCTGATGGAAATCAAAGAAGCTATAGAAAGGACCATCCAACCAGTCAAGGGAGCAACGATGGGCAGAATACAAAAGCCAAATATCAATAGGAGCAAAATCATATTTTCAAATTCAAGATGAGGTGAGTGTGCAGTAAAGAACCATATTTTGAGGACAGAGGATGGTTGTCATACAAAAAATGTATGCCTCAAACCTGGGCATTCACAGATGTCTTAGATGGACTTAAGTGTGTGTTTACTGGCCAGGAATGAATACATAACTCCCTTCTATCAAGGAGAGGTGAGACGCCTGCTGGTCATCTAAAAACCACAAGCAGAAAGAGACTTAATTACCACAACAGCTGCCCAGCCAGCCATGTATCAAGGTCAGAGTTGACTTATTTGCCTTCGGTGAAGGCCTTGGCTGGCTACAGTGGATTGCTATTCAAAGTTTTGGGACGTCGATGCCCTGCCTGATACAAGACACAAGTCAGCGATTGTTAAACTGAAGGCCCCCTTTGGGAGATACAGCATGCTGAACACTATTCACTGACAACGGACCCCAACTGGCTTTGGAAGAATTCAAGGAATTTGCAGACACGTGGGAGTTTAACCACTATGCCTCCTCCTTAGCATACCCACAGAGTAATGGAAAGGTGGAATCAGCTGTTGCACAAGGTTATTTCTTCTGCTTCTGCTTCTGCTTAGCATTTTTAGAACACACAAATACCTCATCACAGAGGTGCCAAAACAGTCCCATGCACAAAGGATCAGAACCTTGCTACCAATGAGGGGAGACTTGTTGCAACCAGAAAGATAGAGCTACTGCTGAGAGGAGATGGCCAATCAGAGAAAGCAGACACAAGGGTACAACAGGTCAGCCAAGGACCTGCTGGCCTTGATGACTGGCACTCGTGTGCAGAGTAAGCCATGAGAGAGACACCAGAAAGATAGGATTAAAGGTGTCATGAGGAGTGCAGTGTCACCCAGGACATATGAAGTGACTACACAAGGGGCACAAGTAATCCCAAGGAACAAGAGGCACTTACGAGCCAGCAGACACAACAACACCTAGACAGAGTCTACAGAGATCATCAGAGGACAGAGAGAGAGAACAATCAGAGGACATCCTCACAGGGCTGGAAGGGACTCCACAGACAGTTTGCTAGACTCAGAGACAGATGAGAGGGAGACTGAGATAGGTCATTCCTGGTGTGGTTGCCTGTTGAGGAGACCAAGCTATCTCAAAGTTTATCTCACAGCTGAATCTGTGATAAAGACAATACTCCTGCTTGGCTATGTCCTGCCATGAGTGCAGGGGCCTGGACTAAATGACCTCTTGAGGTCCATTCCAGTCCTACAATTCTATGACTCTATGATTCTATGTGCTAGCAACTTCTGGCCAAAGGACATGGGAAGGGGGTTGGGTTTAAGATATTTGTAATTTATGTTTTACAAAATTTGAATAGGGAAGATGTATCATGATCAGTGGAACTAGGGGCAGAGGGCCCATGTTCCCTGAAGGGACTCTTATTGATGGGACACAAGAGGAACAGGAGACATGGAGAGTGAGCCAGACACATCTCAGCCACATGGATAGAGCACAGTCTGCATGGTTTAAAATGTTCCACTTGTTCAACTTATCCTGCATTCAGATTAGTGAATGATAAACCTCCTGTTTACTGCTAATTAGTGTGAGATCACTTCAGGGAGGATCAGAAGGGCAGGTTTAGAGCCAATGCTGGCAGTCTGCGCCCCTCCAAACTGGTATTATCGCAGAAAATTTTCAAGCAAACTCTTTGCATGTTGATCAAAACATTCTCCTGGAGGCAGGGCAGCCTTTTGTGGGGCAGATCCACAGGTGAAATAAGTGACATTACATTGATATACACTACTGAGAACCTGGTTCTCTGCTAAATTTATGGTGAGTCTCACAATTTCATGTTATTTTGAGGGCATCTCATGTTCTAGTAAACAGCTGCTCTCAGCTCAGAAATTCTGGCCGTTGAGCGTCTGCTGCACGTGTGTGTTCTGCCCGCAGACTCCAGAGGCCACTGCTGGCATCCTGAGCAGGTGCCTCTAGACTACACTTTCTTCTGCCCCCACAGAGGCTGCTGTTTCCGGACTCACTGCCTCCTTTAGTGTTTCTGCTCCCCACCCAGCACTTGCAGGGCCCTGGGTGAAGCAGGTGCTAGATGGGAAGGAGAATGGAAGCAGAAAGTGAGCTCAGGAGACCACACAGCACAACCAGTTCCAAACTCCTCCCCAACTGAACAAAGTAGATAATCTATGGAAACTGGGGGTGGAGTTGGGGCAGGCAGATATATCATCCCAGAGAACTGTGTCCCAGTCAACCCTCCCTGCAGCCCATGGAGAATCAGATACTTGCTAGCCCAGCTACCCTCTCTTTCCCACTGCTACTGGGCTTTGGTGTAGGGATGGTGAGAATAGGGAGGAAGGATTGTAGGGAAGTCAAGAAGCATAGGAACAGGGTATGGGTTAGAGGCTACAGCCATTTTAAAACATTTGTAAGTATATCTTGTCATACATATTATACAGCATATTGTCTTAAAATTCTGCTCAGTTAGCGCATTCCATGGTGTCAATGGGCTGGACTATTGATTCGAATGTAAAAATCTAGCTGAGCAGCACTTTGATCAGATTTTGGCCTTGGAGTACTTGGTAAATCACTTTCAATTTGTCCATCTTAATTCACAGTAAATGATAGTTCCTTCAGCTTATCTTTGACTAAAATTTAGTGTTTTCCAAAGTCACTGTTTTCTGAAGTACAGACTAAAGAGCTCTGCTTTATAATGTGAACCCTGAGAGAAAGTGTATCCTTCTAGACCCTGGTTCAGACATCATCATCCATAGCAGTCAGGTTTCATTGCAGGGCAGTCTACAATGGACACCGACCTTACCCTCCAAGTTTCTGGTGAGCTGCACCAAGAATTTAACCATCCACTTCATGTGGCATATATAGACATCAAAAAGGCTTCTGATTTGGTCAGCAGGTCAGCACTTTGACTGCAATGAAAGGAGTTGGTTTTCCAAATGTGCTGCTAAATCTGGTGTGTGATCTTCGCATTGGTACCAATGCAAGTCTGAGCATGGGTTCACAGCTTTCATCACCTTTCTACACAACCTCAGGTGTGTGGCAGGGATGCATTGTGACCCTGGCACTATTCTGTTGAGCTACTGACTGGATATTAGGACTTGCCTCTCCACATTTGGAATCAAGGTTGGCCAAGACGCATTTACCAACCAAGACTATGCCAACCACACTACCTTGCTTGTGGAGAAGGCAGAGAATTTCAGCCCCCACCCTCCAAGGTCTCCAAGATGCTGTCTGCCCTCTTAGCTTGAACATATCACAAAGAAAGACCAAGGTTCAGAACCTCAGAGCTGGACTGGAACGCCTGGTGCAGATGAGGTTGAGTACTGTGGAGAGAACTGATGAATTCGTCTACCTAGGCTGCAGCAGCCAGTCTCTGCAAACTGAATGTTCTTCGACAAATAGGTCTCACTGCCTCCTGCATGAAGTTCATGTCTTGCTTATGGATGCAAAAACGTCTTTGCACTGAGATAAAGTTTAGGATCTATTAAACCTGTGTATTACCTGTACTAGTATATGGGTTAGAAACCTGGATCTGCTTACAGGCAGACTTGGAGCATCTGGAGGCATTCCATATGTGCTGACAGTACACAATCCTGAACGTAAAGTGGTCTGACTTGTGCAAAATGTCACAATCTTGCAAAGATCTAGCTTTCCTTCTGTCTCCCAATTTATTCAACAGCAGCATAGTGTGCACGTTGCCAGGATGGACAAAAACACACCAGCACACTGTGTTCTCAAACTTTGTCAGCACCTAAAGGGGTGCATCCCCTGGCCCTACCTGGTGCCACTCATGTGTCCACCCCAGAAATTTGTGGATTTGCAGGATTGAGCTATATCAGAACTTCACTACATGACACCGCTGTCAACTGTGGTCACTCTGGCTGGCTGGTCCTTAGTGGACTATATGTTTGATGGAAGCCATGAAATCAATGGGACTACAAAAATTAATGGGGGCCTGTCAGGGGGCACTCACTCACTGCAAGTGGCAGCTCCTTCTGGCTGTTCTGGGGATTAGCTCTCTTTCAGGTCCAATGCCTCCCCTTGCTCAGTCTGTTCTCCTCTCCCTCACTCCAGGAGCTGCAGCTTTTTCTTTGTGAGTGGGCTTTCCAACCAGGTCACTATGTGATTTCCCCCTTCTGGGGTATAGAGTCTCACTGGACCCACTGTCCAGGCAATACCATTCTGTCAGTGGCTAGTAGGGGAACCTGGTCCTGTCCACTACTCCGGGTTCCAGTCCAGGGACCCTACGATATGTAGCCAGGGTCTGCTCAATCCCCAGTCTTGCTTCTATCTCTATGGGCTGCTTCCTACTCTGTCTCCGACTGGCTTTCTTCTCCACCCTTCTCTGTTCTGGCTATGCCTTTCTTTCAGGCCAGCCTCCTGGGGTTTCTATTCGTTCCCAGGGTTCCTTCCTTCTCTCCCTAATGTGCAGAGGGTGGCTGCAGACTTTCTTACTGCCCCCTTTCTGTTGCCATCTTCCTGGCTTTATACTAGCCCAGCCCATGCCTGTTCATCTGAGCTCCATCTCCCAGCTGGGGGTTGCTTCTCCAGCCTAAGCTCCTCATGTGTGGCCTGTCACACTAACGCAGCTTCTTTAGCCCTTTCAGGGCTGGCATGGGAGTGAACAGCCCACCACAGTGTTCTTAAAAGTTATACACATGTGTGAGTATCTTTAGGATCAGAATATGTTATTTGTGCAGGAACCTTGCCTTCCCACAAGGCAGTAGAGTGTCTAGCAACCTACTGGCACTCTGTGAACAGTCTTCCATTTCCAGTACTTAATTTAGTGGAATGTGTATATACAGGGGGACATATTCTCTCTCTCAGGTACGTGTATGTAACTGAAATTGACTTATGTGCACACAGATTGGTTGGTAAGATTTGGCTTGTAATATCACGTTTATTTCCCTCTGAAACAAGCATTAAAACTGTTGTTCTTAAAAAAATCCCACAGAATTGGGGAAACAGAATCAGACCAAATAAATACTTGTGCACCTAAGAAATGTATTATTTTGTGAACCTTAGGGGTGTTGTGTCAATGTAAGTAAGTAAGTAAGAACAGGGGGTGTGTTAGGATTTGATTCCCATATTTTTTATATTTAAACTTATGTAACTTGTGTTTTCACTCCTGTTTGCCTAGACTGACAACATAATGACATTATACAAAGCCTGCAGATATAATGTTCTGTTTTGTTAGCCCAGGAGAGGTGTCTACAGGTTCCAGTGAAATGCCAGAACCTCTCTGATATCAGATTTACTGTAATCAGTCCATTCTATATTGTTTCTTGAAGTGATATTTTAGTGATACTGAACCTGTTTCATGTCTACAGCTATAGTTCTTCCCTTTTACCTTCATTCTCCCTCTCAGTTTGAGCGAGACAATAAAAATGAGAGAGATATTTTTGATGCTTGTTATCAGGAATCTACCTGTGTTGCGTTATATAATACAGAATTCTCTTAACAGAGATAGATCTAAGTGCTTTTTCTTCACAATAGAGTCATTTAATTGAATTAACTCATAGTAATGTACCACACATATCTGATTGTGGTGCGCCTCAGAAAGTATTGCTGAAATGCAACAAGGGAAAAGCTGTGAAAGCTTTCAGAAGGTACCAGTATACCTCTCCTCTCTCCTTGTATTCCTTTCAAGACACAGTAAAATAAGATTGAGCATTTGTAGCTCCAAATCATAATTGAGTGATCACACAGCCCTGTGAAAACATTTTAATATTCAATCTTCCAACGGCATATTCAATTCAAATTTTGCATGCTAGTGCCCTATACCCTACAGAACTTTTGAAGTTAGAGATGCCAAAGACTCCCAGAAAGGCCCTTAAAAAACTGCCAGACACTTCTGAAGCCATCTTAAAAGAAAGAGGCAATATTCAGGGAGATCTGCAGGGAATAATTTCTTGATAGGTTATAAGCTGGATCTAGAAGGTAGAGGGTTTATTGTGTTTCCCCAGATACAATTTTCACGAGTCACTTATGTATATGTATATGAACTCTTATTAATAAATCTTCTTGCTTGAAACAGCCCAATCTGTATGTGCAGCACTTTACTTTTAATCATTGATAGCTTTGAGCTAACTTTGCCCAGCGCTGCCTGGGTTTGCAAGAGGGCACGGGGGCACAGGGAACACTACCCTAGGCACAGCTGCAGCCCTTGCACTCCCTTGAGTACAAAGACTGCTGCAATATACCATCAACAATGGTGGTACACTATCCAAATGGGCAACAAAGGGTGGGACTGTGGCCTGGTTTCCTCCATACTGGCAAATGAAACCAATGCCTCATATGGTTGGGGGAGGGAACACACTCTGCAACTGGTCAGAGGGTGATGCAGTAGTCACAGAGCTTCTTTGCTTCACAGGAGGCATGCTGCTCGGAGCACAATGCCTCCAGAAGCTCCTGCTTGGATGGTGTATTCCATAGGCTGTGGCTCAAAGTCACAATGTAGCCCTTTGTTACGTGACTAATTTCTCACAAACTTAGCAAAAGCTCCCTGAATACTTATTTATTTGTATTACTTAGTGCTTACAAATCTTAATCATGGACTAGGAATCCATTGTGATAGACACTTTACAAACACAGAATAAAAATCTAGTCCCTGCCCCAGTCAGTTTACAATCTAAATATAAAAGACAAGAGATGGATACTGACAGACCAAAGGTGGAATACAAGGAAACAGTGAAACCACATTGGTCAGCATGATTGACAGGGGTATCATTGTACTAGTAGACTATCCATGTCATGTTTCTGGTAGGTATCACCGACTTAAGGAGGGATTGGAAGGAGGATAATGAGGTGGCTTTGCAGATGTTTATAGGGAACTTCAAAGCATGAGGAGCAGCATGGGAAGAAGGTATAAATATGCTTGTTTGAAAATGTCTCAGGTGGGGGATGGAGGATGGTGCCGCTGGTTGACTGGAGGCAGGAGTCAACATTTCAGTACTGAATGAGAGTTGATCAGTAGTATAGAGACGGGCTGTGAAGAGCCTTGAAGAGAAGTTGCTTTTGTATG
Organism: Chelonoidis abingdonii; assembly: GCF_003597395.2. Taxonomy (NCBI): domain Eukaryota; kingdom Metazoa; phylum Chordata; order Testudines; family Testudinidae; genus Chelonoidis; species Chelonoidis abingdonii. The sequence goes on along the minus strand of NC_133769.1, from coordinate 55,818,208 downwards.
AGCAGAAGAGAAGGGGGAGCCAGTGGAGAGATTCAGTGAAAAGGGTGATAGGGTCAAAGTGACAGACTAGGAAAATGATCTTTGCAGCAGCAGTCTAAATGGCTAGGAGTGGGAGAAAACTGAATTTGTCAAGGACAGAGAAAAGGATGTTGCATTAATTGAGAAACAAGATGATGAGAACCTGGACAACAGTTTTACCAGTGTGGATGGGTGGGAAAGGCCGTATCTTAGAGCTGTTATGCAGAAAGAATGTGCAAGACTTAACATAGCTTTGATGTGAAGACCTAGCAAGAAGTCCAAATTGAAGAGGACACTCAGGTTACAGGCCTCAGTGACAGTCAGGATGAAAGTGATATCCATGGTTGTTGAGAAAGAAGGTAGTGTGGAGTGCTTGCAGATGGGTGGGAGGAAGTTTAAGACCTCAGTTTTAGTCATATTGAGCTCAAACTGATGGCTAAATATCCACAAGATGTCAGAGGAACAGGCTGGGATTTTAATCTGGACAGCAGGAGACAGGTGTGGAGTACAGAGGTAGATCTGGGGGTCGTCAGCACAGGGATGATGGTTGAATTTGAGTTTGTCGATGAGATTACTCAGAAATAAAGGTAGATGGAGAAGAGAAGGGGACCAAGGACAGAGTCCTGTGGAACCACCACAGGAAGTTAGAGTGAGGATGAGGAAGATCTTCCAGAGGACATGCTGCAAGAGTGATTGAAGAGGTAGGAGAAGCAGGAGAGGACAGGGTCATGGAACCCAAGAGAGGATAAGATTTCAACAAGAGGAGCTGACAGATCAAGGAGGATGAGGATGGAGTACTGGTTCTGAGCTTTAGCTAGAAAGAAGTCATTAGAGACTGGGATTGTTTTGTTTAGAAAGAAGATGACTTAGCAGGATATGATAGAAGTTTATAAAATTATGAATGGTGTGGAGAAAGTGAATAAGGAAGTGTTATTTACCCTTTCATATCACCACAAGATCCAGAGGTCACCCAATTAAATTAATAGAGAGCAGGTTTAAAGCAAACATAAGGAAATACTTCTTTGCAAACGCACAGTCAACCTCTGGAACTCATTGCCAGGAGATGATCTGAAGGCCAAAAGCATAACTGGGTTGAAAAAAAGAATGAGATAAATTCATGGAGGATAGGTCCTTCAGTAGCTTTTAGCCAAGGTGGTCAGGGATGCAACCCCATGCTCTTGGGTGTCCCTAAGCTTTTAACTGCCAGAAGCTGAGACTGGATGACAGGGGATGGATCACTTGATAATTGTTCTGTTCATTCCCTCTGAAGCACCTGTCACTGGCCACTGTCAGAAGACAGAATACTGGGCTAGATGGACTGTTGGTCTGAGCCAGTATGGCTATTCTTATGTTCTTATTCTCCAGAAAACATGGAGGTACATTTTGCCTGATGTTCTTGTCATGTTAAGCAGCAACAAAAAATGTAAAGAATCACTAATTAGTTTGTGTATCTAGCCATCTGGTGTACCACATAAAATTCTCTAATGCCCTAAGTCTGCATACAAGAAAACATAAAACAAGATACTCATTGAAAAGACAGATCAGATTCAAATTAAAATATACCATTTACATTCTTGATAGAATTTTGCTGACAGCTATTAAAATGAATTGGATTTCTTGTCTCATTCCTGAAAAAGAACTCTAAGAAATTAGATTTGTGAGACAGGACTGAAGAAAGAGAGGACTGAAAAATCTTATCTCAGATCCATTGTTTTTAAAAAACTGCTCAATTTCTAGTTTCCTACTTGCCACTTAATTATTATCTCCTACAATTATCCATGTCGTCTTTTCTGATATGGACTCTCAGTTCATCTATGCATATTCACTTATATTCTGATTTTCAGTGCTTCATACTCATTAGATTATAATTATTAAGGAAAGCACGCTTTTAATTTTTGTTCAAAATTTCCACATCTCCTATGAGTTTTTCAAACACTGAGAGGTGGAGTCTTGAGACTGAGAAAATAGGAGCCCTTGTTTTGATTTAGGCTATTAATATACAGGACAATATTGTAAATCAGTGCAAAAAACTTAATCCATCACTGATAATATTTACACCGCTTAAAGGAATTCTACCAGATCTGGCATGCACAACATTTGCCATACTTATTTTCCCTTTCATTTGCAAGCATTTCTATATACAGCATTATTCCAGAAGCACATGCTTCCATGCGCTTTTCCTCCCTAAAACAAAAACAATGCCAACTGCAATTCACAATTTGTCAGCAGAGCTAGGCCCATTTGCTTTGTTGGCATAGTGATCCAGAGGCTGTAGGATGGTCCCGTACTTCCTTTCATGGGCTACCTGCAACACAGGTTCTAGGTCACTCATTAGTCCCACTCCCACGCACATGAGTGGGCAGGAAATGGGTGGGGACTTAATTCTGTCCCCTCTACATCAATGTGCTGGCTAGTGCAGCTGAGCTGGCATGGAGGAAGCAGTAATTTGCACCAGGTACAGGGTTGGCACAGATTACTTTCCCAGAGGAGTAGGGTGACCAGACATCCCATTTTTAAAGGGACAATCCCATATTTAAGCCCTCCTGCAGGTATCCCGACTTTTTCCTAAAAACGGGCAAATTGACCCCTATTTTATGTCTCACCCCCTGCATCAGTTCTGGCGGGTCCTGCTGATGGCCAGTCACCTGCCTACCAGCAGTGAGTGGGGGGGTCCAGTGGCTGACGATGGGGATGGGTGCACAAAGCTGGTGGCAGGGCAAAGCAGCAGCATGCAGGGCTGGCCACTCCCTCTGCTGCTCCGTCAGTGCAGCCCCCACACTGCATATCGTCTCTTGGCCAGCAGGGCCCCATCCCGTTTCCAGCCAGCACTGGCTGTGCACTGCAAGCTGCGGTGGCTGGTGAGTGCAGACTGGCTATGTGTTGCCTCTGCTGCCCACCCAGCAGCCCTTTATGTACTCCCCAGCCCTGCTACTCCGCCATATCCCCCCAGTCAGGGCACGTCCTACTCCCAGCACTGTGCGGAGAACCAGCCCCTGGTCGGAGTGCTCAGCTCACCAACAGCAGGCAGGCTCCTTCCTTCCCCCACTGCCTCTGGCTGGGCTGGTGACCCAGGAAACCCTCTGGCCTGGGGCGTTGGCCAGGAAGAGCCAAGCCCTGCATGTGCCAGAGCCTACACAGCGCTGGCACAAGGGAGCCTCTCTGCCTCTCAGCTAAGCTCTGGAGTGGTGGGGTGGGGTGGGGGGAAAACGCTTTACAGCCTGTTTGTGCCCTGACACTGCAGGCTCCACAACAGCTCCCTGGAAAGGGGCTTAGCACCCTCGTCACCCTCCCCCTCCACTTGGTTCCTGTCCGCAGGGAACACGGACCTGCTCTGTTCCCTAGGCACCCTCCCCTGTTGAGCCATCTCTCAGGCTGAGTTCGCTGAAGCCCTTTGTCAAAGTTTTTTCCCCACTTTGAACTTTAGGGTTCAAGAAGTGGGGACCTGCATGATCACTTTTAAGCTTAATTACTAACTTAAATTCGGTACGCTGCCACCAGCCAGAAGTCTGTGTCTGGCACACTTCTGTTCCCCCAAAACCTTCCCTGGGGAACCCAAGACCCAAACCCCTTGGGTCTTAAAACAAGGAGAAATTAACCATCCCCCTCTTTTTCCCCCCAGACTCTCCCCTCCCTGGGTTGCCTTGAGAGGCTACACAGATCCAAACTCCTTGGATCTTAAAACAAAGAGGAATTAACCATCATCCCCTTCCTTTTCCCCCCACCAATCCCTGGTGAGTTTAGACTCAATCCCTTGGATTCTAAAACAAGGAAAAATCAATCACGTTCTTAAAAAGAAAGCTTTTAATTAAAGAAAGAAAAAGGTAAAATTTATCTCTGTAAAATCAGGATGGAAAATGCTTTACAGGGTACTCAGATTCATATAGACTAGAGGGACTCCCTCCCCCCCGCCACCCAGCCTGAGATTCAAAGTTACAGCAAACAGAGGTAAAAATCCTTCCAGCAAAAAGACACATTTACAAGTTAAGAAAACAAACATAAGACTAATCCGCCTTGCCTGGCTATTACTTACTATTTTGAAACATGAAAGACTGATTCAGAAAGATTGGAGAACCTGGAATGATGTCCCATTCCTCTCAGTCCCGAGAGCGAACAACGAACCAAAACAAAAAGCACAAACAAAGACTTCCCTCCACCAAGATTTGAAAGTATCTTGTCCCCCTATTGGTCCTCTGGTCAGGTGTCAACCAGGTTCACTGAGCTTCTTAACCCTTTACAGGTAAAAGAAACATTAACCCTTAACCATCTGTTTATGACACCCTTGCAGCCAGGTTCCCTGGGCTCTGCATCCTTAGGGCTTAACCCATTCCTGCCCATGTTGTAGTAACAGGACAGGAGGTGGATGGGTTACATAGGTGGCCAGCAGCAGCCTGGAGGTGTTAGCTGCCAGGGAGTGGGTATGGGTGGGAGGGAGATGAGCTCTGCAAAGACATGGCCCAAGTCATCTCTTCCCCCTCCCTCATCCCCTGCAGCTGGAAGCAGCTCCCATCCCTTCCCTCCCAGCTGAAAGGCTGCTGTTGACCACATTGACCTGGGAGAAATCTGGGGAGTGGGGGCACACAACTCTGCACCCCTCTATGTGTTGCCTTGCGAAGACATGGTACCAGGGGCCAGGAGAGGCGGATCCATCCCAGGGGCCTAGCCAGGCATGGAGGGCAGAAAGCGTTGGGCAGGGACGGTCGAGTCGCTCTGTGACCCACCCCATGTGAGAGAGATGTATGGGAGTGTGTGGGTGTCAGCTCTTCTCATGTGTTTGTAGGGTGGGGATAGGGGTGTTTGTGTCACCCATCCCCATGTGAACTCTAAAACCTTAAAGATAAGAAGGTAAATATAAAGACTCCAACTATGCAGTATTTCTTTTTAACAGGGGCTCAGTGCAACTATGGCCTTGTGGTAACTCCACAACTGAACCCTCAATGTTTAATCCACTCTAGCTTTCAGACACCATGGAAAAAAAAAGTAGATTCTGTTCTAACATGCATTCATGAATATTATGCCTTTAAGTATTTAAACTTAAAAAAAATTGGGACTGATTTTTCTTCTGCATTAACTATTTCTCATTCTTTGGTGGATGCTATGAAACTAGCCCAGTTTAAACATATTTTTTTTGGTCAGCCATTTGAATTAGATGGGCACAAAATTTCAATAGGAACACCATTTTCCCCTGGATCCTCACGTTTCCATAACTCCAAAAGACCTGAACCTATTTGCACAAGACTTCCAGGAAACAAGCAAACAAACAAATAAAATCCGTTTTACTCTCAGATCACAACCCGTGGGAATCTGTTTGGAAAGCCTGTGATCAACTTCAATAGTATGTCTAGAGATTGTATCTCATTCTTAATTATAATACTCACTACCTGCAAATGTAATAATTATTAGGCTTGACTGTGTTTAGCTTTCAGGATGAAAGCCCATGGTGGTAGGAATGCAGATTACTGTTGAAAAATAAAGCAGATTTCCTTAAACAAAGGTGAACAATGTTGTAAGCTTTCTCATGACATCCTGTTGGAGTTTGTTATATTACAAAGATCTTCATGTATGCAGTATATTCATGCTGACAGTCTTGAGTGTTTAAACATGGCCAAATTATTTCTCACCATCCTCTGGAGATGCCATGGGAATACAGCACAAACCTCTTTTTGTTTAGTGCTTGTTTAAGCCTCAGTCAATATTCATTTCCATCCTTTGAGTTTAATGAGCAAAAATTGAATGATAATAATTACTGCATTTTCAATACCTGAACCCTTGAGACTGAACAGTAGCATTCAGTTAAAGAGGAGTGAGACTCTGGTATTGCCTTGTTAACTAGCTCAAATACAGTTCAGTTAATGAAGTGTTTTTAAGGTTCCTTTATGCTTCTGGGATGACTGAGCAATTGCAAAGTGCAGCAACAGGCAGTAAGGTCTATTAAGCAGGAGAGAATCTTTATCAATACTAGTGAACAGAAGGTCCTGTAAGCCAAAAGAGTAACACACATACATTTCCCCTGCTTGGGAATGAATCCAGCTTGGTCTTCCCCCAAGCAATCTCCTCCTCCTGTCTCTCCAGCACCCTTCATATAGTCCTTTCCTGGAAAATCTGTGCAAGGTGAGAGGGAAGGGGAACTGGAGTTAATACCTTGTGTAGCGGGGATGAAGCAATGTCCTTGAACCCTGTAACAAATCCTTAACTCTCAAGCATTATATACAGAGCTCCTATTGCTGCTAGCACTAATTGAATAGGATTCCCCATCTTCTGCTTTAAAATCTCAGTTGCAGTAGCTCAGCCAATTAGGATGATTATTTGGTCTCCAGGAAAGAGACCAGATGAGATGTTAGATTTGTCATGAGGAAAATGGAAGAAGCTGCTTTTTTAACGAACGGCAAGGCACATGGGAAAGTTTTAACAAGGAACAAAACTTGTAGAGGGTAGCTTCTGGCAGGGTTGATTTGGTGCTCTATTCTGCATTGCTGGGTTAAAAGAACCCCCAGACCTGGCCCTAATCATCTAGTAATATTTTCTGATTTACTCTGTGTCAGAAGCACAGTGCAAGCTCACTTGCAGATGCTGAGTATATCCTGACCAATTTTAGCTTGGTATGAATTTCTAAAGTAAAATAGTAGCTTAGATGTATCAAACAGACCTTCCTTCCCTCCTTTCTCTCCTACATCCAGTTAATGATATAAGATACAGTAATCAGGAATTTGAGATTGTCAGTTATTGAAATGTACAAAACCACATTGTTTGTTTGTTTTTTAAAATAAAGCCTGCCTTTTGTAATGGGCTAAAATTGTTTGTGTCCATAAATGTTATCAATTCACATCCATAACAATAAAAATTGTGCTAGTCACACAGACCAAACAGGTTTCAGAGTAGCAGCCATGTTAGTCTGTATCTGCAAAAAGAACAGGAGTACTTGTGGCACCTTAGATCACGAAAGCTTATGCTGAAATAAATTTGTTGGTCTCTAAGGTGCCACAAGTACTCCTGTTCTTTTTACAGACCAAACAGGCTGTCTTGTCCAATATTATGGGCCTGAGAGTAGGCTGCTGCTACATGCTTCAGAGGAAAGCATAAACCCCTTATAATACACCTTACTGAACTATATGTTGCTTTAACAACACTATACCATAGAATATCTCTTCTTGACTGCTGATCAAAGGTGATCTTGTGATTATGGTCCTGCACTAGAACAGTTAAGATCTGGATTTTTGATTCCTGCCCCAACAGACATCCTCTCACTTTCCCTTCTTTTTGCAGAAGCATTTTCCACACTCTAGTTTATGAAAAATAAAGATATGTGTGCAAACTATATTTGTGTGTGCACGCAGGGTTATTAGATATCTAGCATGGGATTTTCAAAAGCACTCAGCATTGGGCCTAACTTTTCTCCAATGAAAACTCCCATTGACTTCCTTGAGAGCAGAGTTAGGCAAGTACCGAGCCCTTTGAAAGTCTCCCCACTAATGCCTTGAAGTCTGTGGGGATATTAGTGGTGGGTAGAGGTATTTGCACAGAGTAAACCACAAAGCTACAAATAAGCTGCAAGAAAATGTAGAACTATTAAAATATAGAAAACAGTAATGTTATTACTTTGAAAAAAAGGGGAGAGTTACTTGTTGAGTTAGAATTACTCATTCCAGATATTTGAATCCTTCAGTGGATTATAACTGGAAAATGAATAGCACGTAAAAAAACTAAACAAAAATCTTCGCAGTTAACCTTAAAATAATTTAAAATATGTTGTTTATACATTGATTTTATTTTAATACAACAATATTACTTTGAACTTTGTATCTCTTTTCTGTCACAAGAATTCAACTGGAATAATGAAATACTTTGAAATGCAATTAAAATCAATGTCTTTGTATTGCTTATGGAGGACGGTAGCAATGTAGCAATTTGGGCCTCAGTAAGAGATGATGATCTAATTTTCACCAGTCCAATTGCTTCCCTTCCCCCTACTTATTATGTAATTAGACTGTAACTGAATGTGTGCTTCCCAGCACATGTAGACATACCCAGGCTAGCTCTGCTCACAGTGTGTCCTCTTCTGGGATGAACTGCATAAGGATTTAGTTAGAATGGTTAGTAAGGAGAACATGGACTGTAGTGTCTTCAGAATGTGAGTGATACCCAGCTCTATGACTTCAGCTTGCCAAATCCAAAACTATTGTGTTGGAACAGATGACTCCAGGCCTGTATGAAACTGAGGTTTGAACGCGGGTGAGCTGGCTCTAGTCTATTTAGGACAAGACTAAGGTAATGATGGTAGATTGAGGGGAAGCAATTGGACTGGTGAAAAATATATCATCATCTCTTCCTGAGGGCCAGATTGCTACACTGAATAGTAATTTACTCCATAAGTATTCCTTTGACTACAGAGAGCCTATGTGGTGTAAGGTACTATTCAGTGTGAGTAATGATGTCACAATTGGCTCTGAGAGAATACGGCTGCCTTTTGCAATGTAGGTTTCCAACATTTTGCATCCTAGGTTGCTCCTAGATGCCCAGTTAAAGCAGTCCTTTTTGACTACTGATCAAAGATGATGTTTTGATTATGGCCCTGCACTAGAACAGTTAAGATCTGGATTTTTGATTCCTGCCCCGACAGACATCCTCTCACTTACCCTTCTTTTTGCAGAAGTATTTTCCACACCCGAGTTTGCGTGTATGTAAAATAAAGATGTATGTGTGCAAACAATATTTGTGTGTGCATGCAAGGTTATTAGACATCTAGCGTGGGATTTTCAAAAGCACTCAGCATTGGGCCTAACTTTTCTCCAATGAAAGGCAATGGGAAAATTACCATTGACTTCCTTGCGAGTAAAGTTAGGCAGGTCCTGATCCCTTTGAAAATCTCCCCGCTAATGCCTTGAAATCTGTGGGGAAATTAGTGGTGGGTAGGGGCATTTGCATAGAGTAAACCACAAAGCTACAAATAAACTGTCAGAAAATGTAGAACTATCAAAATGTAGAAAACGGTAATATTATTACTTTGAAAAAAAGGGGGGAGTTACTTGTTAAGTTAGAATTGCTCATTCCAGCTATTTGAATCCTTCAGTGGATTATAACTGGAAAATGAATAGCACGTAAAAAAAGACGGTTACTCACTTTTGTAACTGTTGTTCTTCGAGATGTGTTGCTCGTATCCATTCCAATTAGGTGTGCGCACGCTGCATGCACGTTCGTCGGAAGATTTTTACCCGAGCAACACTTACAATTAATATGATTGCAGGCCGTGCTACGGGGTCATCACCCAAGATTGAGGGCATCCTCAATGTAGAGGGAAAGAACAGGTAGTCCTTTCATCTTACGGTCCGCGAACTGCTTGACCGGACAGTGCTAGCAAAGGCGTTCATGTATACTTGAAATGGTTTTCGGTCACTCATCCCCATAGATAACTGCGGAAGATGCTACGTGGTACCAGATGTTCCAGAACGATCAGCGCAATTGGTTCGTTACCCATCGCTGTAGGCTATGGCTAACATGATAAAGCCGAAACCACCTATAGGAGGAAAGCAGTGTGCGGCTTGTACTGCACCTTTGTTCCTTTAGGCAACACATAGTGTATGGGTGGATACCACCTGTAGCAGCCCTGAGCTACGGAGTGTAACTCGTTCTGGCGAAGGTAAGTGGGATTCGCATCCAGCGTAGCGTAGTCTTGCACAGACAAGTGTGATAGAACTTATCCGCAAGCAGAGTCCGGCTCAAGGCTATCTGAATTAGGAAGGTAGCACATAAGTCTGGTGTTGAAGACCAGCGTTGATCAGTCCAGGGTTTGGTGGATGTGAAGCCTATAGGTTGTAAAATGCGCTTAAGGCCCTTTGCTCAGGATACTACGGAAACAGGAGTAGGTTTTTGGAGAAACTACACAGAATTGACCAACTTCGAAGGGCCTGATTATGGTGCGAAAGTAAGATGATGGCATGCAAGTGTATCCCCCCTGACTTGTGCATAAGAGCAGTCTTCGCTTACGCCCGCCCTCTGCATAGTTGAATTATGGCCACGACGAGCCTAAGTCGCATCGGAGTATCCAATAACGATCGGATGAGATCTAAGACGCTCAGCAGGAGTGAGTTAAAACATTATCTGCACCTGTAAGGAGAAATTGCTTCCGACCTGCCACAGGTACGTTGACCAGGTGGAAAGGCATTCTCTGCTACCCACGACATAGTCATCGCTACGCAGCACACACCGTTAGAGATGAAAAGAGACTGCAGAGTATCCGGCAGTAGTGTGAAGTCTTTGCCGGTGAGTCCGAGGTATGCAGCGCTCTGGGTGCAAGTGCAGGTGTATAATAGAGTGGCTATATGACAGTAGCCGAGCAACGTGGTGTAGTCAGTGCATTCCTTGACCACATGAGAGGATTCATGATGATGTGCGCCCTGCCCTGCGAAGCTTAGAGCAGGACCGAATGAGCCGGGGAGCGGGGAAGCGCATAAAGTGTTGGCTCTTCAACAGCATGTACAGCATCCGAGATCAGTTTCCAGGGGAGCTTGCAGACAGAGCAGAACGCTCAGACATCCCTGTTCTGCGGCAGTAAGCGAACAGCTGTTCCATATGTGGTGGAAAAATCCCCACTTCTTGCACAGAATTGCATCAACATCGGGCAGGGCGACTGCGAGCATACCGATGAGGAGCAGAAAAGACCTGCTGAGTCAAAAGCGCCAAAGCGTTGCTCCGAATGCCTGGTGAAAAGGACTAGCGCACAGATTTATACGATTGTGGGCTATGCAAAAGTACCCAGATGACCGTGTATGGCCCTCCTGACAAAAAGTGAGTGTAGGAACCAACTGTCGCCCCTCCAGGTTCGTGATCATGATAGCACAATGGCTGCGTTGTGTTCGCCGCTGTAAACACACTGCAGCTTAGCCTAGGCCTCGCAGCTGGTTGCTGGAACCCCTTGCATGCGAGTGCCAGAGCGACTGCTCTCATTTTTGGAACATTGATGTTGGGAAACACAGCTGCCTGAGATAGACCAAAAGGCTATAAGCCATCGGAAGATGTTAGCAGCAGTTGTGAACACCTGTAGACCGAGAGGATCACCACGTTCCGTTGCCAGGACAGGAGAGGTCTAGAGACGGATAATCTGTAGACAGAGGCATCCCTGCCCACACCAGGGAGGCAGTTAGCCACCATTCTAGGGAGCCTAGGGGTGCTCGAGGGAATGCGTGACTATTGTGACCATTGGGCCCCATCCGGGCAGTATGCCAATTTGAGTCAAACTTGGAAGAGAGAGGACAGAGCTGCAGAACTAGTTTGTTACAAACTAGCAGGCAGCCACTGGGACCAGGAGACCGAGACAAGTGCGACGAGATCGTTGGGGAGTTTGCAGACACTCAGATGATCGGTGTCATCGCCTGAAACCGTGGCTGTGGTAAGCAGGATCCGGCTAGCTTGGTGCAGGATAGCCCCTAGGAAGTCTAACCTCTGCGTGGGAACCAGAGTGGATGTTCCATCATGATGGATCATCAGGCCTAGACATAGTGAATAAGTCCTTGACGATGCCCACACGCTGATGTGACTTGTGTCTGGAGTCCTCCTCAGGTAAGCCATCGTCCAATACAAGAACGCATATCCGACATCGGCGAGGTGATTACTGGTGGCGAACGTACGGGCCACCCAATTTGACAGTTACATGCCTGTGGGCTGTGGAAAGTGCCAAAAAGCAGGCACCAGTAAACTGGATCCCTCTATAGTACGAACGCGTTCCCGCCTGCGTCTAGCCGCCGAGATATAGTACGAACAAGTAATCTCACTCGCGTCACGCTGGTGTCCACAGCATTCGCCACATGATGAAAAAGTACGAGCAGACGCGATTCCCATTATCTCAACAGAGCGGACCCCATATCTAATTCTTCAGGCCAAGTTCGAAGAGAACACGATCTCAGATAAGATGGTTGCTCAGGGATACCCATGATGCCGTGAACTTCAAAGCTTATCACTAAACTGCGGGTTGAATCTCAGCTACGGAGACAGAACAGGCTCTGATGAGCGCTCACATATGTCAAGCTTCGTAATTAGTCGGCAATAACTAACGGGAGTAACGAACGCACCCCCTCTCTCTCTCCCACCATCACCCAGCGAACAAGGCAGGAACCATCGAAGGCACTACACTTGATCCGTCCACCACCAGGAAACCAGATACATATGTTGCAGCCTCCCCCAGCCGCCATGTTCCCAGTTCAAGCGAGGTACTGACTGCTTTGCCCGTCTCGCGCACGTTCTTGCCTTTAAGAGGAAATTCGCCTGCAGGCAGTCAGAGGTGAGTACATGAAGCAGGAGCTAGCGATTGGCAAAAAAGGTGAACGGCAGTACCTCATACCTCCCACCATGTCTGCATGTCATGGCAGACATGGCGAACTATAAAGTATGCTTAATCTGCGATACCACCTCAGCCAGACGATAGTATTGAGTGGCGGGATCCCTGCCTTTGAGAAAACGGTTACGAACACCTTCTCAGGCGCAGCCTTCGAAAGCACTTGTCTCTTTGCTGTCTTCGGTGGCTGATCAGTGCGCCGAAGACCTACAGAATAACACTTGTGCCCGTGTAGGGCGTTCCTGCGCGTCGGCACGGTAGATCTCGACCCACCTCAGTCGGCCACATCGCGACATAAAGTCCTACTGTCGGCTATGGCCTTACAGTAGAGTGGGCGGCTGTGGGCTCGGCGAACAGGAAAAGGCCTTGCAGATAGGCGGTTCTGGCTTAGAACGCTAACGCTGAGAGCAACGGAATCGACGCGCTAAATGTTAGGCACCCTGTATAGTTCCTTCAGACGTCGCTACTGCAGCATCCCCGGAGGATGGTATTTCAACCGCTCAAGGATTAACTGCTCACATTATCAATACACAAAATGGCTTTAGAGTTCGATAGAAGTGGCTGGACTGAGGGTTCTTGAAATCACTGAAAGCGCATGAGTCAGTGCTCTCACTTGTTGAATGAGGCGCTCGGAGGGGAAAGCTCCTGCGCCGCCTCTTTTTTCCTTCTCCACGAGAGCATTGTGAATCTCTTAGGCGGAGAGCCCTTGATGGAAGCAGCTCCACTAACAACTATTATATCCACGCCATTCATCTACGTTATTGAGTCTCTTAATAGGGGCTCAAGCTGTGGGCTATTGTACTTTTATGCCCACCGCGGGCGTAAAGGCGCTTGCAGAGCCTCACAGTACACCTGCGGACATACGCTGAAGTACGAAAGCAGCGTCATTCGCCTAAGCACCTTCTGATTTCCGGACGGTTGGACCCTCTTAGCGCCCAACTAGACCGTTCGCTTTTCTTAACCAAGCCTGATTATGACTAGAACCATGAGCAGAGACAGAGTCATTTTTTGCAGACGACAGGACGAGAGTAGGTTGTACGTACACCTTCCATATACTCATACCGGTACGCGATCGCTCTTGAAGTGCCTGGATTGGTCGGCCGATCAACGGGTATTATGGATCGCGGGCCTTCTAATGTGGGGCGGCAAACACCGGATTAGAATCGTCCCCACTACCGGTCCGCCTCTACCTCGCCTAGGACCATCCTCGCACCTTCAGCGAGGGGCTCTGCAATACACTGCATGGCTACTACTAGCAGTACCCCTAACAGGAGGCTCCTTTGAGTACGCGGTCATCTCACTGTTGGTGGGGCCACCGCAACACCCCAGGACACTAATTAACGCCGTAGTACTAATAAATCCTGAGGCAATATTAAACATCGAAAGCTAGTCACGCATAGTAGAATGGATATAGATCAACAGAACCCACTATAAGAACATCGTTGTTGGTGCATGAACCGAGTGAGCTAGTAGACATAAACTTTAGGCATCCGGGGGACCGAATGGACACACGACGAAAAGAAGATAACACGGCTGACACACTATCACTGGCTCAGAGTCTCTGTACTCTACCAATCCTTTGCCCAACTCAGCAACTGGACTTGGGTACACGGAAGGCCGCACCCGACTCACTCCTGGGATGCCGAAGATCCTCGCTCACTGCAGACCGGAAACCGGCTCAGGCCGGCGAGTTGACCAGACGGATATCTCGACGTCGGCGATCAGCTCACCGCTAGTCACAGTAGTCCCACTGTAGCGGTGGCTGGGAGCACCGGGAGCACCACTGCTATCTAAGATCGAGCTTCCGAAATGATTATCGATGGCTCGGGGAATGGACACCAACCGGTTGCAGGCCAGTATTCACCGGTGCCAAAAGAGAGAACTAGATCAGCGAGTACTGCAAGTGGCTTAGGGCGGAGCAGAGCGGCCGACTGACCTGGAGCCTGTCTCGCGGCGGACTGTGATCTGTGAACGGTGCCCATCTGCGCCCGTGTCTGGATAGTATAGATCATACTCGGAACTGGAGCCTCAAGACTCATTCGAGTCAAGTATCCCCTGCCCCTGCATGGCAGGACCCGGTTAGTTAGGTTAGGGCTTGGCAAGAGCTTATTCCCACGCGTGCCTGGGGTTCAGCAGCAATTCTACTCCTTACGGGGCACCTGATGATCCTCGCCGACTTCGATCTCTGTCTCTTTGTGTGGAGGGTATACAGATAGCTCGACCACAGGTTCGTATTACCTAGAAGCTTCAGCTCGGAGTTCAACGACCTCCTCGTGGACTTGGGATCGACCCAATTCCGGCGTCTGTGCCACGCGCAGTGCTCGGCAGATGGCTGTCGCGGCGTGTCCTGGGCAAATTGCGCGGCTTGAGACATGAACTCTTATCTTCTCTGTTCTGCGGTGCTCAGTTCTGCCACGCTGTCGGGCAGGAGCCAGTAGGGAGCAGGGGCGCTTGACGCGACGACGTTGGCGAGGGAGCAGTCAGGCTGATTCAGATCAGCCCTTGTCGGGCGGGGCATAAGTGACCGAATGGTTGTTTTTCGTGTTTGCGTTGGTGTGGTGACGCTCGCCTGGGGCCGAGGGAGGCTTATCTTTACTGCCCTATGTCTTCATCTGCTTGCTCCACCACTCATGGGCCATGTTGCCGGATGACAGGCTGACGAGGAGGAAGTCACGGGGCGATGCCGTGGAGCAGTGGCAGACACTGAGATTCTCTCACGCGCCTTGTTGGGACCGGACGATGGTTGCCAGTACGTTGTTTGGTGCCGGTGGCCAGAGCGCTGTGCACGGCCCACCCGACGTCAGAGAGCTCTCTGGCCTGCGGTTGCGCGTTGGCACCGGAGCAGCAGAAGCATGGAAAGCTCTGAACCAACGCGAATGTGGGCAGCAGACAGCGCAGGGATCGACGGCCCCGCCCTTCTATGACGCGTAGGACTGTCAACTCGGGCAAGTACTCAGGGACGCTGCGGAGCCTCATTCAAGTTGCTTTGCAGGGTGTCTTCTCACCGGGGTGATTGCCGCAATGGCGCGATGGCCGACTATAAAGGAGCGCTCTCTTGGCTGCGTGCAGCTTCGGCACAGAGTAGACAGGGCAGGAAGCGGGAGGTCCATCACGCGTCAGGGCGAGTTGTCGGCCACTGGCAGAAGTGAGCTGGCTCTCGACACTGAGAGAGAAGGGATCGGCCTGATGCCCGCAGATCAACTTCAGGTGCCGGCAACATGCCCAGATAGCCGGAGCCGGACTGTGGTCCGACCTTCCGCGGTGCCGCACGAGTCGCCTCCTGTCCTGCTCCGCACGCGTCATCCGGTTCGCAGAGGTGTGTAGGGATAAATAGAAAGTGCACTGGCTCCATAGTTGTTACTGCCGAGCTTTAAGAGCTCTTTGAAAGCGTGGACTTAGCAGCTGTGAGAATGCGTATTCCCTGATCGGCACGCAAACGAGGATGCGTGTGATCTCCCTCGTCAAGCAACGGCTGTGGGCAGCAAGCACGATGTTTGAAGAACTGGTAGCCGCGGCCAATGGGTCCGCTCAGCCGTTGCCGCGTGAAGGGTCCTCCCAAACCCCACTATATTACGAAACTAACCATGTGCCTAGTAACAGACAAAAAGTGCCATAATACAATGATCTTATATATATAAGATCTATACAACTATAACCTATCACACTACACATGGCATCAGAAGACGAAGTAGCTAGCGAGTCAGTCCGGCCCCAGAGGTGAACGAGTACAAGCCTAAGCTGCTGTCCACACTTGGTTCCAACCGACTCCACGAAGGATTCTGCTGTACCAGCATAAAAGAATCATGATCCATAGAGCCGCTGAGACGGGCAAGGTGCGTATTTATTATACTGGAGCCGGCTCAACCATCAGCGTGCCACATCCAGGGGCGCGCCCAGCCGACACCCACCAGATGCTTGCCGCTTATATGGGGTCTAATAATTCACCCGCGATGCCGCGAAACGGGCACGCAGTGCGCACGGCACACTAATTGAATGCGATGGCATGAGCCAAGCCACCGCGAAAGGAAAAAAGACCCTATACAAAACGCCATTATTTGTAGTGTGCATCGCTGCCAAGGGTTATTAGGAAAAGCTATTACACACTATAAGAAGATTGTA
>NC_133769.1:55778124-55801724 GCF_003597395.2 Chelonoidis abingdonii | reverse complement strand
AGAGTGATCAGTTAAGGTGAGCTATTATCAGCAGGAAAGTATAATAAATAAAATAATAATAATAATAGCTCACCTTAACTGATCACTCTCCTTATAGTGTGTATGGTAACACCCATTGTTTCATGTTCTCTGTGCGTATATATCTTCCTACTGTATTTTCCACTGCATGCATCCGATGACGTGGGCTGTAGCGCATGAAAGCTTATGCTCCAATAAATTTGTTACTCTCTAAGATGCCACAAGTACTCTTGTTCTTTTTGCGGATACAGACTAACATGGCTGCTACTCTGAAGGGTTATTAGGGTTACTGGTGTGGAAACAAATTATTATTTGTAATTTTTGTGGGGGCAGCCTGTCATACCGGCTTTCTAATACAAAATAATTTTTATATTTTATATTAAATTTTATAAAAATGTCTAGAGCCAAGAATAGAGGCTTGAACTGTAAATCTAAATAGCGTAAAAGAAATACAAAGAATAGTCTGAAACCACCTGGATTTTAAACATGGTTTATTAGAGAACATGAGAGGAAATCCTATCTTGTCAAACCTGGCAAGGATTAATATGGATGGTCACAAACTGTGCTATTACTTTGCACAAGAAGATGCTCACAACTCTTGGGTTTAGTGTTGGAATCACCCAGCCTGTTTTCCTTTCAGTCTTATGCAAACTGCCAGCATAACAGTTAAATGACAGTGTCTTCCTGCTCCTCTGGGCTCAGATATGCTTTCCTTTGCTCTTCCTGTCTCCTCCTGCCTTCACGCTTCATGTATCATCACCTCATTTAGGAAGGACTCTACCCCTCCACCCTTTTGAGGTTGTTTACATTGCCCATCTGCTCTGGCTAGCCTAAACTTGAATGGTCACTTTTTCTCCTTCCTCTGTAGAGTTTTCAGACAATCTCCTGGGTATCTTTTGCTCTCTCATTTAAACTATTTCCATGGGAACAGAGGAATTGCCAGGTCAGATGGGTCCATCTAGTGCTGTATCCTGTCTCTTTCAATGGTAGTTCCAGATGCTTCAGAGGAAAGAGGAAGAAATCCCAGTAGACAATTATAGAATCACCTCCCTGTAGAGGACATTCATTCCTCACCCATGAAGTCAATGTCACGCCCTGAAGCATGAGGTCTGTATCCCTATTTTTTAAATTCTATATATTGTATCCCATGTAATCTGACTGTAGATGTTCATTTAATCCATATCAATGTCAAAATCATTTTCATCTCTTGGATTCAGTGCTAACTTGTGATAGAATATTCCGTTCTCCCTTTCCATCTTATTCTATTGTTCTCTCAGAGATCTCAATATACAACCATAATCATTCACATGTGTGGATCATTCAGCATTTTTAGGTCATTGCTCCTTTCAGCAGAACTGAGTTTTACAACCTAATACAGTATGGAATTATTACTTGCGGTAGCATAAAATTTTTCATTTCTCTATCAAATAGGAATTCTTGACATGAAAACTTGTCTATATACCCTATTATATATAAAACAACATGGCCAATCCCGCTGTCCTTGTTCAGTCAAAGCCCCCATTGAAATCAGTGGGAGTTTTGTTTGAGTAAGGAATGCAGGCTTTTACCCAGCTATATTAAAAGCTTTTTCTTGCTAAGGAGAATGAAGGAACATTTTGCCATGACTTTGGTCATTTAATGGTTTGGAGGTTTTGCAAAGGGAAAAACTAGGAAATGTGAGTAGCGTAAGTTGGGTCTATTGTATGAATAATACCGTCTTGTCAATATCTGTATTTTTGATCTCTGTTTAGATGAAGCAGAAACTAGAGAAAATTGACAAGGAGTGCCAGGTTGGACTGTAGCAGATTTGACAAAAGATATCACGGTGAGAGTATTTTATATAGTTTGAAGAATATTGCTGGTGATGATAAATAACTTAGAGACATTGTTCATCACTGAATAAGACAAACTAAAACTCTACCCAGGAAGCACAGATATGGTATGGCTATGATAGAAAATACATTACAAAATAAAAGAGTTTTATAACAACAAGAGAAGCACTTATCATTGAAAAGATGAAAAGGAAACATGGTGGTTAATACAAAAGATACTAAAAGGACAAGGACAAAAAAAAAATCCCACCTAGAACAAAAAATAACTGGAAACTGAACAGCAAAGATTATGTAATGCACAAGAGTAGCTAATAAAGCAAATGAAAAAGAAATGTAGACATGGAAGGATCTTCCAAAACAGGAGGTGGTGTAGGGAAAAATTATCACGAACTGACAGGAACTGCTCTGGATGTTGACAGTTGGAGTCCATTTCAGCTCATCTGAACATCTCACTCTATATTATGTTTCATTGTTACTGTTCAGAATGCTAAGAAATGATACGGGAAGAGAGATTTTTTTCCTGTTCATTTCTTAACAGCTGTTTGCTTACTCTGAAGCCTTGAGGGAATTGACAGATTTTTTGGCAGAAATTCAGCCATTCAACCACTGTTTACAGCAGGGGTAACGCACTTATGTTCTAAGCTATTACACAAACTCATCAAGCTGTGGAGATGTTTTTTTGTTTTTGAATAATTCACTCTAGCTTCATGGGTGATAATTTACTTTTGCTTGTTTTCAAAAGTGGAAATCAGTGATTTCTAATGGGAAATCTTTTCTGCTGGTCCGCAAAAATAAATTAAAACAGCCATTTAATTTAGAATTGCTTCTATAAGATATTACTTTTTTTTTCTGTCATGTGTATTTAAATTTGCCGTAGGCAAGAGTCGTGAAGCTTGTGCTCTCAGCAGAATCAATGCAAATCTGATACACTGCCTTTAGGATATTTAACTCTTCCCCACTGAAACATTGTGTTAGTCTTATTCAAGCCAGTGATTCCATGCAGGGAGACTCAGGTATGGTGCACATACCTGCATGTATTTCTGCAGCATTCATGATTCCACATTGCTGCCTCATTGTCACACCTTTTCAGTGATTGAGTAGCTGTCTCAGCCTTCCTCCTTGCACCTAAGGTGGGTGGCTGAGGCTGCATTGCTTGGGATGCAGGAAATGCAGAGGCTCCTAGTTAGTCAGCAAGTTATGGCCTACAATTTTTGAATCAAGCCATTTGGCTGTCCCTACTGGCCCTCCCAGAGAATCTATGAATGGTTGCAAGGATCAGTCTCCTTTAAGTCTGAGGAGCTGAACGTGGCTGCTAGAATCATGCCTCCAGCCTGCTAGGAATCTTTCCAACCGGTCTCCTGTAATCTGGAAGGGAGACTTGTTTAGTCTGGAATGTTGTATGTTTCCTCTGTGAAATGGGATTGCACTGTGTTACTAAAGTCTTGCATAGATTCTCACTCTTTATACTAGTCACCGTCTCATCTTCTTAGTGTATAGGAATGCTGCGTTTTCAGTTAGTGGTGGGTAAATTGTCTATGCCAGTGCAAACCTTATGTCACAGTGTGTTTTGAGATGTGTAACCCATGTAGGCAGGTTAAATTGTGACACTGATTTTATGCTGAAAATTGGGAATGGGGGAGGCGGATGTGACCGTTGTTTCCCAGTCTGTCTACCTAGGAGAAAGGAGATTATTTCAACACCCAGAATGTTAGGAAAACCCACTGGCAGGTGCTGCTGGTGGCTGGCAGCTCCAACACTTATTGTGGGAGTATTATCCGAGTAATGATTTGGGTGAGATTGTCAAGCACATCTGGGATCATACATAGGATCTTAAGACCTTCCTGGGTTGATGCTTAATTTGGCTCAAGGGATTGCTATTAGTCACTGACATGATGACAGCTGCTTTATGATGCTTTGCTGCAAGGGCTATTCATATGTATTGGCTGTGTAGTCTGAGCTCCTTCAGTAGTTGTGTGGCCTTTACACCATTTTTTTTAGATTGGTCTGCTCTCCTCCCTTAGGAGCTAATAAGGCTTCTCAGTGTCATAATGTCAGTCTCCTAAGCACTGATTCGGAGTCCTTGTAGGAACTCCATCAATAGGAACGGTAATATATAGGTTATTAAAAAGTCTTACTTGGATATACTTGAATCTCTGAGAGGGGTGCTTACCTGGTAGAACTGTTCAGAACATTTTCAAATAAAGTGAATCTGGCAAATATTTTATGCAAAAATAAATTTAAAAGGTTATTGAAACTTGTGCATTCCCATGGGTCTTGTAAGCTGTGACATGGAGTCAGGGAGAGATGAACAATTGGCTAAAACTTATCTGTAATTTCATGGCCCATCTTAATTTAGCCACACATTCTAAATACTGCTGGCTTCTGGATTGTATACCCTGGTATGGTCCTATCAAGATGTTAGGATCATTTTGACTTTTTCTGTAAAAAGAAAATCCCACAAAGATAACCCCATAAGTGGAGAAATCCAATACTCGTTCCTCAAAACAAACCAACAAGACAAAACAAAGATAAAGGATGGAGACAACCCTCTTTTCATTCTATATTACCTCAGTCCACAGCAGAGGAACTGAAAAAAAAATCAAGTTCAAAGTCTGCCCACTTGTTTGTTCCATTCCCTGGAGGAAGCTGTGCTTTGTGAGTATGGTATAGAAATCTAGTATTACCCATCATGACTTGAGCCAGGTCTGCTTCTAGCCTAATTTATGCCCTTGACACAGATGAAAGCCTCTCACAAGTTACATCCTCCTTCAGTCTAGTTTAGATGCAGTGCTGTATTTTTGTTTCACAGTTAATGCAGAGAACTAAACATGACAGCTCTTGGTGCCTGCACAGAAAAACAGCCCCGGTATTGCTGCAGGGCTGTATATTGTACTCTGTTTCTATTTTTGTGGTGCAAAAAGGTATCATAGGAGATATTAAAATATGTATTATTTTCAGCACCTACAACATGGTGAGAACGTGTTAAATGCAATAATATTTATTGTATTCTGAATTGCTTATATGTTTGCATAAGTTGTGTAAAAATGTAGCTATAGAGACATTTATTCACACATTAACAGATAGTCCCTTGAGAATATTTTAAGCAAATATCCTTTGCCTCTCAAAATAGCATCCAAATAGGTGTTTATTTGTCTTAAGGACTTTTTAAAACTCAACAATTAAATGATCCATCTGTTCCCCAAGTCCTTCTATTTACCATTTGAGAATACAGTTTGCTAAACTGAA
Source organism: Chelonoidis abingdonii (assembly GCF_003597395.2). Taxonomy (NCBI): domain Eukaryota; kingdom Metazoa; phylum Chordata; order Testudines; family Testudinidae; genus Chelonoidis; species Chelonoidis abingdonii. Next base: position 55,796,628 of record NC_133769.1, on the reverse strand, counting down.
CAGAAAGTAAGTGTGTGTGTGTGTGTGAGAGAGAGAGAGAGAGAGAGAGAGAGAGATCCCTAAACTGCAGTGGGGAAGGAATAGAGTAGGAAAAAAGGATTATAGGGTCAACTTCAATCCTGGTGTAAGCTTGAAGTCAACAGAGTTGCACCTATTTATTGTACACTAGGTCAAAAATTGTCTGTCTCCACCTTATGGGAAAAATACAAGTTTAAAATGCTCCTAGCTAGATAATATTCCAAAGCCTAGATATAGCTTACAGTCAGCAATCAGAATGAATGCCCTTAAAATCTATGAATCTCTGTCTGCATTTGAAGGAATAGCTTTTGGACGTGTTTTGGATTTTGTATTCTACAGAGTTTCCTGGATTTCAATATCACACAAGAAATGGACAGTAGTGCTAGTGGGGTGTGTGTGTAATGGACCTTCAGTCTACAGCAGTAACAAGATTTGATAATGTTAAAAATGTATGCAGACCAGAATGTGTGATTAAGGATAATTTATAGTTTTCGTTAGATGGAGTTAGGTTATTCTTGAAACTAAGTGCTGTATAATTAATGGAAACTCATGATTGCTATTAATTACACATTTCTAAAATGGCTTTCATTTTACCCTGTCATCAATTTCCCATAGCAAAATGATCTGTTCCAACTTTAACATTCTGAACTTTACTTTCCTCTTAAATTGTGTCACAATTTTCTTCCAGGCCATAGGATTTCTGGCAAGCATTGCTTTCGTTTAACACTAACTATCATTTCAGTCTAAAACTGTTTTTTTTTTTTGACCTCACTTTTTTCCTTTGAGAAGGTGGCGGTATCTTAGGGTTGTTGAAGTTAATTTATATCTATCTTTTCATTGCCTGTAATAATTATTAGGTCATTTATTTGAGCAATAGTATAATAGGGAATATTAGCTGAACTCAACATCGTAGCATTTTCTGTTTACCCACAAATTAACTTTATTAATTAATGCTTCCACCAGGAATTTTTATTACATAGGTAGGTAACGTTTTGGAACCATATTAATTCATTGCTTGAAATTATTTCATTGTAATTGACTCATCAGAATATCTCTTTCCAGAAATCAATCCGTATAACAGATATAGAGACTGAACTACTTTGTAATCACAGATGGCAGGACAGATGTTAGGCAAGTATTGCAATTTTACAAAAACATCAGTACTCTGGAACACATGCATTATCTGCAATGCAGACTGAAGATACTCAGTAAAGTTACACGGCATGAGGCAAGTTCTGGTTTCAGTTACACTTTATGGATATAACTAGGAGAAGAATTTGCCCCAATATTTCTTCCTTGAACTCTTGTACAGAAACTTTCAAACATGGGAAGCTAGCAAAAAAAGAAGAAAAATATGCTATTTACATGGGAAAGAAACTAGACAGACTGTGAATATAATGATAAAAATAAATGGAAAGCAAATATTGAAATAGCCATCCCAGTCAGTATATCTTGCTGCTACTACTATCTTGGTTGCTCTTGTGTGTAAATTACTGATCAAAACTTACTTCACTTTCTGCCCTAATTTTCTAATTCCTTCTTTCCTTTTGCAAAGCCCTACACTGTCATTTTCTGGAGTCCCATCATAACACAGCCAGATTACTCTCTTGCTCTAGGAAGCAGCAACATATCACTTCTCCACCTCATTCCTGTCATCTTCACCAGCTTCCTATAGAGCTCTGAATCCTAGTTAAAATTGCTCTTCTGAACTCTTCATGGATTAGCATCTTGCCTCTTTGACTTTCATCTAACCCACTTACTCAGCTCATCCAATCAGGAACTCTACTCTGTCAGGTCAGTGACTCACCATCACTCTTAACTTGTGCTGAGCCATCAGGAACTCTCTCCACTTTTCAACCAAGCGGCTGAGTGACTTATCTTGCCCTTTTCACATTCTGCCCTAGCAGTAAGGAAAGAGGAGCGAGTAGAGAGTAGGTTCTGAAAGGGAAAACCAGAGGGTCTCAGAGGTGAGATGTAATTACAGAAGAGTTTTATAGAAATATGAAAGTGAGGAGAAAGGGTCTGAATTTGAAAGTGAACTGAGTTGCCCAAGGAGCTGGATGTCATGGCTGAAGTTGTAGGATAGGGTAGCAGTTCCCAGCAGCATCATTTTGGGTAGTTTGCAGGAGTTGGAGACAAGATGAAAAATCCAATGGATTTAGCTGCAGGAACAGAGGAAGGGGTGGATTTTAGTGCTGGTATAGAGGAAGAAGCACAGGATTTAGTGGGAGCTTAGGGAAGGAAGACAGATTGGAGTCTTAACTCCATGGATGAGGAAGAAGGAGCCTGGTGGGAATTTCAATGAAATTAAATGTGGAGACACATTTGGACAAGTTCATCCTTAGTGTAATTTCGTGGAATTCAAAAGAATTACACCAGAGATGAATCTGGTTTGTTTAGTTTGAGAAAGCAGTGAGACATCAGACAGTAAGATCAGAGAGATAAACAGGGTCATCTCAAAATTTGCTTCAAGTATATTAGAGAAAAGAAATGGAAAGTGTGTCCCTTTTGCTATGTCTTAGGATAGAGATAGACAAACAAAAAGTAAATATTGTTTTAATGATTAGTTTTGGTATTTGAGTTACTAACAATTATTTTAAAACACTGCCATACTTTTTTCCCTCTCTTTTCTTCTTCTGTGGCAATAGTAACTTATTATGATTGCTTCCCAAGCAGAGAGGCCTTGAAAACTCACTCTACTGCTTATCTTACTTCTTACGTCAATTGTGTCAGCAGGCTTGAACCCAGGCAGCAGATTAAGAATAAAATCAGTAGATATATATTCCAACTCCCTGCACAGTTTAAGACAATCTTCTATTACATTTTATCCCTATAATATGTTTATTAGTAGTTGTATATATGCAATTGCCAAAAGTACGCTAAATGCTTTACAGAACAAATAAAAATGAGGTCATTGCCCTTAAGGGACTGCAGTCTAATTTCAGACATGAGGCAAAGAGTGAGACAGACAAGGAGAGTGGGATGAGAAGAGAGAAAGGCTACCTAATGTAAGACGCTCAAGTTTTAGAGCTTTTCCCTTCTGTAACTCCATTGATTTCAGTGATATCACACCAGGATGTATTTATTTATTCATGGATTTCACAACTAAAAATGTCCCTACAAAAGGACCGAGTACCCTGAATTAATAAACTTACCAAACAGGGCTAACTACCCCGCAGAGTTAAATACTAATATACACACGAGTTATTTTTGCCCCCAACAGCATTAATCATCAACAAGAGAGAGCTATTTACCTCAGCCAGCCAATGAATTGTTAAATAAAAATAAACCTGACAAATGGAAAAGCTGCTCACCCTATCTGCATATCTTCACTCTTTTCACAGAATGCTGTCAAAGAAGTGACTTTTGCAGCACGCCTGGCATATCATCAAATTCAGGCTATATTTGCTCCCAAAGTAGGGAGCAAGTTCTGGAGTCCTAGAGCCTCGCTGAGAACTCTTTCCTGACTGAAAAGACTCTAGCTTGAGTATCTCTGCTGATTGCAGCTGTGGAGTATGGCAGAGGGTCAGAGGAGATCTCTTATGTCTACCCTGCACGATTATTTCGAATTAGCTTAAACTGATATTACAAAACAGATCTAATAAAATCGGTTTAGCGCGTCCACAGTGGGATCCCGAAATCGATTGTTTGCATCCATGGTCCAAAGCTACCATCGATTTCAGGAGCGGTGCACTGTGGGTAGCTGTTCCTCAGCTATCCCATAGTTCCCACTTCCGTGTTGAGAGCACAGTGCCTGATGGGGCAGAAAACACTGCCCCGGGTGGTGCTGGGTACAGCCTCACCCCTCCCTTTGTGAAGGCAGCAGACAACCCTTTGGCGCCTTTTTCGCGGAGTGCATTGAGCAAACGCCATAGCACAGCAATCTTTCCCTTTTTTTTTTCACGTGGTGGTGGGGGGAAATAAACTGAGGAGCTGTTCCCTGAACCACGCCAGACACTGTGTTTGAACCTACAGACATTGGGAGCTCAGCCAAGAATGCAAATAATTTTCAGAGACTGCTGTGGACTGTGGGATAGCTGGAGTCCTCAGTACCCCCTCCCTCCCTTCATGAGCGTCCATTTGAGTCTCTGGCTTCCCGTTACGCTTGTCACGCAGCGCTGTGTATCCTGGAGTTTTTTATTCAAACGCTTTGGCATTTCGTGTTCTGTAACGGAGCTGGATACAACAGATTTGTCTCCCCATACAGCGATCAGACCTAGTATCTCCCGTACGGTCTATGCTGGAGCTCTTTTTCGATTTCAAACTGCATCGCCAGCCGTGCTGATCAGAGCTCCACGCTGGGCAAGCAGGAAATGTAATTCAAAAGTTCGCGGGGCTTTTCCTGTTTACCTGCCCGCTGCATCCGAGTTCAGATTGCTGTCCAGAGCGGTCAGTGCTGCACTCTGGGATGCCGCCCGGAGGCCAATAACGTCGATTTCCGTCCACATGAACCCTAATCCGAGTTATCACTATCGAATTTAGCGCTACTCCTCTCGTTTGGGAGGAGTTCCGAAATCGATTTAAGGAGCCGTTTAACTCGATATTAATGACGACGTCGTGTGAACGGATACAGCGTTAAATCGGTATATCGGCCATTAAACCGATTTAAAGTTGCAGTGTAGACCTGGCCTTAGATAAGCAGTTTCAGGCCATTTAGGGCTTAGACTTTAAACTTAGTCCCCAGGCTTCAATAGAACTACTACTACTTATATCTACTCTGAATTCAGCCCAGAATATGTACAGTTGATAGTAATTGGTAAACAAATATTCATCAAAAAGGCAGTGCAAGTGTGAGGCCAAAGATATAGCACATTATGGGCAGTTAGCAGTTAAGGGAGGAGATGAGGCTGTCTTGGGTTATTCTAAAGATCGCTTGCTAGTCCCGAACAGACAGATAAACATGAGTAAGTGTAAGGAACTGCTTATGTTTTTATGTCAGTGAAACATAAACAAGACTGTAGCAGATAGAAAGCATGAAATTAGGGTTTGGAAAATAGGTTTCTGCTGGAAAAAATACTCTGCCAAAGTGAGATTGCCCAGGCTGCACACAGACAAGCTTTATATTAATTATCTAAATTCATAAAGTAAGAATGATTACATCAATAAAGGGTGACTCATAGTTAAATGGTGCCTTTCAACCATAAGACATCTATTGAGAACAAACACTGTGCTCCAGAATGAAGCCAACTAATGCACTAACAACATAATTACAATGATTGCAGCTGTGACAAGGGATATGAGTAGCTTTCACTGACACTATATAACAGCTTACAAGAAATGTAATTCTGTTGGTTAAGTAAATTGTAGCTCTAGTTATGAGAGAAACTGGGGTAGGATTGGATCGATAGGTCTGAACTAAAAATTGTAGTATTTGATAAGAAGTGAAGCTATTCAACTTATGGCTAAGGCCTCTACCCAGAAATAATGTATTGTTATTTTTAGTGATTTATATTGCAGTAGTGCATAGGAGCCCCAATTATAGATCTGGACCCCCCTGTGTTACGTGCTGTACAAAAACAGAGCGAAAAAGACAGTCCCTGTTCCCAAAATCAGACACTGTCTGTCAGTACACTCACTAGGCAGTGGTCATAGCACTCCAAATGCCTATCCATTATTAGGTTTATTGTGGGCATCACAAAACAAGAGAGTTTTGAACAGTACAATGAGGTAGCTTTGTGGATGTTTATGGTGAGCTCCTCCCAAGCATAAGGGGCACCATGCGAGAAAGCACAAATGTGTTTGTTTGACAATGTAACAAGTGGGCAGTGATGGTTGGCAGTATTGGTCAATTCGGAGGTAAAAATCAACAACAGCGTAGGAGAGATGATAGGTAGGATGAGGATTGGTGGTGAAGGGAAGTGAAAATAAAGACAACTAGCATTTGTTCGATGCTGTCAAGGTTTTTTCCCCACTTTGAACTTTAGGGTTCAAGAAGTGGGGACCTGCATGATCACTTTTGAGCTTAATTATTAGCTTAAATTCGGTATGCTGCCACCAGCCAGAAGTCTGTGTCTGGCACACTTCTGTTCCCCCAAAACCTTCCCTGGGGAACCCAAGACCCAAACCCCTTGGGTTTTAAAACAAGGAGAATTTAACCATCCCCCTCCTTTTCCCCCCACCAATCCTTGGTGAGTTTAGACTCAATCCCTTGGATTCTAAAACAAGGAAAAATCCCTTGGGATTTGAAAGTATCTTGTCCCCCTATTGGTCCTCTGGTCAGGTGTCAGCCAGGTTCACTGAGCTTCTTAACCCTTTACAGGTAAAAGAGACATTAACTCTTAACCATCTGTTTATGACAGATGCACTGGAAAAAGGGGAACCATTGGGAATGCGAAGAGAGGGATGACATTATCAAAGCAACAAGCCAGGAAAATCATCTTGACAGCAGCATTTTAAACAGGTCTGAGTGGGAAAAGATCACATTTTTCAAAGCCAGAGAAGGGGATACTGCAGAAATTGAGAGGTGAGGTTATGAGAACCTGGATGACTGTGTGAAAAACCTTCTCTTAAAGATGTTATGTAGAAGGAATCAACAATCAAGGATCTAGAGACAGGGCAGAGTTGAAGATGATAATTATGACCTCATAAGCAAACTAGATAAATGTGGTCTAGCCAAAATACTATAGGGTGGGTGCACTAGTGGTTGAAGGACTATATTCGAAGAATAGTTATCAATGGTTTGCCGTCAGACCAGGCGAACATATCTAGTGGTTCCTACAGGAACCTGGGTCCAGTACTATTCAATATTTTCATTAATGACTTGGTTAATGGAATGGAGAGTAGGCTTGTAAAATTTGCGGATGACACCAGGCTGGGAGGGATTGCAAGCACCCTGGAAGATAGGATTAGAATTCAAAATGACCTTGACAAATTGGAGAGTTGGTCTGAAATCCCTAAGATGAAATTCAATAAAGACAAGTGCAATGTACTTCACACAAGAAGGAAGAATCAAATACACAACTACAAAATGGGGAATAATCGTCAGAGACTAGGACATGGGCAGTGGTTCCTAGTGGTTAGAGCAGGAATCAATTGCCAGGAGATGGAGCTAGGGGTCAGAAGCAGAGTCAGAGGTCAAATTCCAGAGCCAAGGGTCAGAGCCACAGTTAGAAAGTGGAGCTGAGGGTCAGAGTGGGGTGACTGGGAGTGAGGCAAGGCAGGGGCAAGGAACAAGCAGGCACAAGAGCTATCACAGCCATGGGAAAATGCTCTGAGTAGCCACCAAACTGTGGCTGCTAGGCTTACCAGTCAGGTGGTGGAGCGAATCAGACAGCCTACTACAGGTGGGTTGTGCTGTTAGATTGCCCAGAAATGGACTCTGCTGCAGACCCTGATTCCTAGCAATAATTGGCTACTTCTGAAAAAGGATTTGGGAGTCAGAGTGGATCACAAGTTGAACATAAGTTGACAATGTTGTGAAAAAGGCTAATATCATTCTGGGATATATTAATGGAAATGTTGTATGTAAGACATGAGAGGCAATTGTTCCACTCTACTTGGCACTAGTGAGGCCTCAGCTGGAGGACTGTGTCCAGTTCTGGGTGCCAGACTTTAGGAAAGATGCGGACAAATTGGAGAGAGTCCAGAGAAGAGCAACCACAATAATAAAAAGTTTAGAAAACCTGACCTATGAGAAAAAGTTAAAAGCCCTACATGTTTAGTCTTGAGAAAAGAACACTGAGTGGTGAACCTAATAACAGTCTACAGATATGTTAAGGGCTATTATAAAGAGATGTGGTGATCAATTTGTCGCAGCCCTAAGGCCTCTGGTCTGACATAGCGTCTGTATGGCCAATTGCCGGTCATCTAAAGATCACGCTGGTGCTGTGTGCAGCACCGTAGTGCGGTGTGCAACCTTGGAGGGCCGTGTGCAGGTTCCCGTCTCTTTGCCTGGTCGCCTAGGGGTTAGGCTAGTGTCGTGTGCAGTCTCCTGCTCTTCTGCCTAGCAACCCAGGGGTCAGGTTAGTGCTGGGTGCATAACACCAGCGTGCCTTGAGCAAAGGGGCCCAATCTGACCAATCGTAATGCAGTTCAAAGGGTCGGATTAGGGTTCTGTGCAAAACTATGCTAGTGTGCTGAGTGCAGCTTCTAGTAGATTCTAGTGTGCCGTGTGCAAAATCTGCCCACGTAGGGGGCAACAGCTCAGAACCTGCAGGGTGGGGGAGCTAGGGACCAATCAAATTTTGCCAGGTGTAAAAATGTCCCTGGAATAAAACCATGCCTCGTGCCAGGATCTGCAGGAGTATCCACGTGCTGACTGAAGGACCTGATCAACCCTTCAGCCAGGGGTCTCCTCCGGATATAGCCAGCTCGGGACATGTTGCTTATTTTTTCATCGTTACCCCCCACGGATTCGGTATGCTTCTGGTGTCTGTACTGCTGGTCAGCTGCGCCTGGAATACGGTACTTGCCCTCTAACTGTCTGTGCTTTGCCTAGCCTTTTCTCTCTTCGTCCCCCGTTTATTTGGTATACAACTGCATATGCTGCTGCCTGTTATAAAGTTATGTATATATGGTATCTAAGGATTGAATTGTTATAATAACTGCTATTGAAGTTAATTTGGTGTATTTGATAATGATATTTGGTTAAGTGTGCACACAGATCATTTAATTTGGTGTATTCTTTTACCTTTTACAAGAGCAGTTGGTTTTGAAGTATTTGGTTATGTGTTAAGGAATGTAAATAACTTGTTTTAGGTTGTGTAAAGGTTTCTTGTTCTAATAGCACTGTTAGTTGGTAAAAGTGCTGCTCCCCAGCCCAAGTTGTGATTTTCTCCCTGTTAATAAACGGCCACGTGGTGTTTTGAAGTTTTCAGTCTGTCTGGTCTTAATTTTCCTCTCTCAATTAAAAATTCACTGAACCCGCATTAGGGAACGGACACAATTGTTTTCCTTATCCACTGAAGGTAGAGTAAGAAGTAATTGGCTTAATCTACAGCAAAGGAGATTTATGTGAGATATTAGAAAATGCTTTCTAACTATAAAGATAGCTAAGCACTGGAATGGGCTTCCAAGAGAGACTGCTGAATCCCCATTTTTGGATGTTTTTAAGAGCAGGTTAGACAAACACCTGTCAGGGATGGTTTAGATGACCTCTCAAGGTCCCTTTTAGCCTTACATTTCTATGATTCTCTTATGCCTGGATTATGGGCCTGAGTGACAGACAGAAGGGTGATGTTGTCCAAAGTCATTGAGAAACTAAGGAGGAGGGATGATTTTAGGGGACAGATTAGTTGTTTTGTTATTGTCATGCTGGATTTAAACTGATGGCTGGAGACCCACTAGAAGGTGTCAGAGAGACAGGTTGAGATTATAGGTCAGACAGAAGGTTCAGTGTAGAGTGATAGATCTGTGGATCATCAGTATAGATAATAGCTGAATTCGTATTTGTGTATGAAATTATCCAGAGACAAGATGTAAAGACAGAGAAGAGAAGGGGGCCAGAGATGGGGCCCTGTGGAACCTGCAGAGAAAATTATATATAAAGATATATCAATCTTTGCTCTTGACTGTCATTCAGTTTATTTAGAAAATGTCCCTATTTTGTAAATTACTGGAAAATGGTCTTCATTAACGTGGGTTATCTAATGTATTATGCAGGTGGCTGAAAAGTTCACACACAATGAAAAAGAGGAGAAAATTGACAAAAGAGGCAAGATAAAAACAAACCTTGTATTTTTTAAATTTAAAAATCAGAAAACATGTATGGGAAAAGATCAAAGGCTTACCAGTAAGGATTTGGGCCCTACTGACCCACTGCAACTCCCATTGGAGATGTTGGGAGTTAATCATATCTGGAGTTGAAAGAACTAATGCTATTTGTCTGGTATTTATGTATTGGATAACTGGAGTCCAGGGCAAAATTCTCAGTTTGGGAACATAAGAACTGCCATACTGGGTCTAACCAAAGTTCCATCTATCCCAGTATCCTATCTTCCGACAGCAGCCAATGCCAGGTGCCCCAGAGGGAATGAACAGAACAGGCAATTATCAAGTGATCCATTCAGCATCACCCATTCCCAGCTTCTGGCAAACAGAGGCTAGGGACACCATCCTTGCCCATCCTGGCTAATAACCATTGATGGACCTATCCTCCATGAATTTATCTATTTATTTTTTGAACCCTGTTATTCTTGGCCTTCACAACATCCGTTGGCAAAGAGCCCCACAGGAAGGGGGAGCGTTTCATGCAAACATTGGAAATTACTGAGAATTAATTAAATCTTTCCAGTATTGAATTGATGCAAAGAAAACCAGTGTCCAAAAATGTGCAAGTGTTTATAAAATTCAGGTGTGATAGCAAATATTTGCAGGACTATAGAGGGAAAATGGCACATTTAGCACAGCTATAGTGAGGAAGTCCTTCTAAAGTGTGTCTTCTTTCATGCTTTCTAATCATATTCTGGAAGATGCTTTCCTCTGTAATCAGAGTGTCACACCTAAATACAAGGTAGAACAGATGGTTAAGCATAGGCATTAACACATGCTGCAAGGACCCATTCACAATGATGTAGGCCATCAATACCTCTGCAGTCATAGGAAAAAGGAGAGTTAGTGGTTTGCAGACAGTTGTAAAGAGACATAGAGCCAGTGTCTCCTTTGAGTCTTTAGTGTCTAGTAAAGTTATGAATTTCAACTCTCAGACTTGTCGTTTGAAGGCATTGTGCAGGTTTCCTTTGAGGATGAGAACGGAGAGGTCACATGGAGGGATCATTTTGCAAAGAGTGTTCGCCCATGAGAGATAGGGTGTTTTTGTCTTTTATCATTTTTCAAGAGTATAGGCAAATAGTTGTGGTTGGTGCATATGATGCACTGAATGAAGTACACCCCAAATTCTGACAGTCATGTGTAAGGCCCATGTGTAATGACCTCTTGTATGTTAAAGCTTGGTCTAAACACAAAGCAGTGCAAAATGCTGTGAGAACCCTTACAACTGTTTAAACTTGTGTTATAGCTGCTTAGCTTGCGTTAGGCCTGGTCTACACTAAAATGTTAAGTCAATCTGGCAACATTGTGCAGGGATGTGAAAAATCCACATTGCTGAGGTAACCTAACCCCTGGCATAGACGGTGCCAGGGCAACAGAAGAATTCTTCCACCAACCTAGCTACTGCCTCTTGGGGATGTGGATTACCGACAGGAGAAACCCCTCCCATCAGTGTAGGTAGTGTCTATACTAGATTTATTGGTCCCCACGGCTTGTCTACATTTGAAATGTTACAGTGGCACAGTTGCAGTGCTGCCTATGCCAGGGGTTAGATTGGCTTAACTACACCACCCAAGGGTACGGATTTTTCTCACCTCTGAGTGACTAGTCTAGCTGACTTAATTTTCTAGTGTAGATCAGGCCATAGCAGTAGAGTGTCTCTGGTCCAAATTGCTTACAATCTAATTAGACAGGAAAGGTATAGCACACTAGGTATGTGGCATAGCTGGAAAAGTGCCAGTCCAGCATCCTGTCCACTAGTCCTCATTGCCTATGGAGCCTAAGAAATATCAATACTGGTAACAATTTTACTGCTGACCATTTTAGAAGAAATATCCAGCTATTCTAGTATTGTGAGTGGAGTGTGGGAATATAGGTATAGCTTGACAAGAGTACTACTAGTGCCCCCACCCACCCCCAGTTAGGTCTTCATCTGCCAGCACTTCAGAACTTTATATCTGACATATAGGGGAGGGATAGCTCAGTGGTTTGAGCATTGGCCTGCAAAACCCATGGTTGTGAGCTCAGTTCTTGAGAGGGCCATTTGGGGATTGGTTCTGCTTTGAGCAGAGGGTTGGACTAGATTATCTCTTGAGGTCCCTTCCAACCCTAATAATAAAACATGAGTATTAGATGCACCAAATTCAGACTTATGGAAACTTCTTAGCCAAATTCAATGCTGTATTAAATGGGAGTATGAGTGAACCATTCAGTATTAAAAGTCAGTCAGAAAATTAGCGTGAATGTTAAATTAGTGTATCTTCAGGAGATTTGGCATTCATTTGATGGAAAACAAGTGAAGGCCTGGCTCAACAGACACCAGAGTTCTTACTGAGCTCCACTGAAGTCAGAGAGGCTCCACGTACTTATACCAGGAGTGAATTTGTCCTTAGGCCTCTAATTACACAGCACAATGGAACAGATTCTCTTGGGACTGCATGCTTACAAACTAGTATAATAATATAGCAAGATGAGATTAGAATGTCAAATACTGGGGGAAAATTAGTCACAGACAGGATGATTATAAAAGTCTTTACAATAGCTAATACTGGGAAAGCAACAGTCTCTAAGGTTTTTATCTGATTGATTCAGTGACAGCACGTTTTGCAGTTGAGAAAATGAATCAAAATGGCTTCTGCTAACCCTCCTATGGATATTGTATAGACTCATCTAGTAAGGAAACTCAAAGAAATACAATGCAACAAAACTCAGCTGAACTTGAAAGTGCATCAAGAATAGCTTCATTTAAATTGGTGCTGATATCAAGGAGTAGACTTTTCAAAAGCACCTAAGTGACTTAGAAGCCTAAGCCCTGTTTTAAAAAAAAACTAATGGGATTTGGCACCTAAGTCACTTAGGTGCTTTTGAAAAGTCTACTTGTAGATAGTACCAAAAAAGATTGCATACAACTCTTGGGAAAAATGTTCACTGCCACGATAAATGTTGAAGAGAATGCTGCATTTTCACAGAAGCACTGAAGTATTAAAAATGGGGCACATTTCAAGTGTTTCAGCTTCCAAATTGAATATTTGACATAGCTCCAGGCCCCACACTGACTAGTTGATTCTCAACAGGGGGAAAAAGTATATAGATTTCTGTGCCAAAACAACAAAGTAAATTTCTGTGGAAAAATACTACACAGAACACTCAGAGCTATCTATCCATGCTGAGTGAAATGTATCTTGGTTTGAAATAAAACTATTGATACAGTAAAGTAAGCCCCATTCTGTATCTCTCACATGGAATCTTAAACTGATGGCCCCACCATGTGCGGTCATGGGGACCTGATTCAGCAAACCATTCCTCAATAGCAAAGAGTGTAAACACATGATGAACTTTGAACATATTTTTAAGCACTTTGCTAAATAGGGGTAGACTTAACCATATGTTTAATTGAGTTGCTGAATTGGGTGTAAAAGCATAGTCCCTTTGTGTCCCACCTCTCTACTAACCATTGATCACAGGTGACCACGGTCTCTTTCTTAGACCACTGTTTACTCACTGCACTTTTAGTTTTAATTCATACCCTAGCTGCAGCAGGAATATTCTACAATGATCCCCTTTACAAAGATAACATTTGCCAACAGCTACTATGAATTTAATTGTATCAGAGATACTGCAATTATTTCCTGTAATAAATATGAGGCAAAACTGTGCTATCAGAACACTCACTATGGACGAGGACTGCAAGTACAGGTGCAGTCTCCTTCTAGTTTTAATAATAAAGGGGAAACATGCTTAAAAATTATAAGCCATTCTGAAATATAGGAGAATAGTTTTAATTTTTCTTCTCTGCCTCCTTGCTCTTGGTCTCCTGTAGCTTCTGAATGTAAAGCTACTTGAGGTACCTTGCTTTTATTTCTCATGCTGACATATAATTAGGCCTAATGAGATTTGGATAAGCTTCAGATAAGGAGATCCAAACTTTACAGAGCTTATCTGAGCCAAACTGCCGAACCTTTTGAGGTTCACTCATCACTAGTTAAAAACCCAGAAAAAGTTGCCTCTCAGTTGTGCCAAATGCTTTTCTGAAACAATAAGCAGTACATTTTAAGTATCAGTATTTTCACTGCACAGCAGAGGATCAACAAATTGTTCTCTCACTTCCTACAGAATGTAGTGAACCAGAGTCATTCAGGTCTCATTGATCATGCTGAGCTTCAGTATAGACATGAGGCACAAATACAGCCACTTACATTCACAGTGTACAGCAGAGATTCTGCTGTTTCTGAATATTATGTATCCTCACATAATCAAATAAAACAACTGTGGTACGGGGGTGGGATATATGGAGTTTCATTCAGTATGAGCCCAGAATTTCAATGGGGGGAAAAAACATATTCATAACATAGTAGCAAGTTAAGAAATCTATTTTAGATGATGATGAAAGTAGGTAGAATGCATGCTCTATCTTATGAACTGCAGTTGCATTTCTTATTAACTGCATAATGGCATATGGTAAATCTTAGAATGTAAAATTACTCACTAGTACAACACTTCTAAACATACTGTTGCTGAATATTACATCTGGGGCCAAAACCTTCTCAGTCTTGCAGCATGGACAACATTGCAACATTGATTGTTTGTATTATAGTAGTGCAACTGAGATTTAGTACCATTGTGGTAGGCACTGTAGAGACACATGGTATGAAACAGTCCCTACCTTGGAGATTATCTAAAGAGAAATAAAATGAAAGTCAGGGGGACTTGGGCTCCGAAGTCACTTAAACAAAAGCAAAAGGGAAGGGGAGAAACGGGTGAAGTGACTTGCCCTAAATCACACAGCAAGTTTGGGTATGCAATAAAACGCCTCTGGCTGGCCCATGTCTGCTGACTTGGGCTCATGGGGCTCAGGCTGCGGGGCTATAAAATTGCAGCATAGACATTCAGGCTTGAGCTGGACCCTAGGTTCTGAGAGCCTCTCCCTTTGTGGAAGCGTAGAGCCAGGTCTGAACGTCTACACAGCAATTTTATAGCCCCACAAGCCTGAGTCAGCTGTCATGGGACTGCCACAGGCATTTTATTGCAGTGTAGATATACCCTTAGTGGTCAAGCTGGGAGTAGGACCCAGGGAGGTAGGACACCTAAATTCAAGTCCCTGCTCTGCTGTTCTCCTATATCCTAAGTGAGCATCCCAACTGCCAGGCAATCAAATCAGACTCTAGCTGAGCTGCTCAGCCTCTCTTGCTCTTCCACTTTGCGTAAATAATTCAATATTCATTGGACTAAAGAGAGAGACTGACTCTATAACCTATTGATTAGGGCACTCCCTCTCTGATGTTAGAGACTCAGGTTCAAATCCCTGCTCTGGTAGCTATTTATAGTCCCCTGGTAGCTATTTATACAAAGGGGAACGCTCCAATAGTAGAAACCTGACCCTGACTAGCTGTTAGCTTGGTATTTAGGTCATTCACCCAGGATGTGGCAGCATGACAGAGCAGGGTCTGGGTCACACGCACACCTAAATCAGAGGACTGGCCAATAGTGCAGCTTCGTTCCTAGAATCCCAACCTATGGCTGTTCCGGTTTGCTTTCTTTGCAAACCTCTATAACAGTTACATTTATAGGAACATAGTAGATGTTGTGGTTGAAGTAAAGCAGCTCTTCTCTTTCAGCACAACCATGACATATGCTTTTAAAAATTCTTCACATTTTGTGTTTCTTGAAGTTGCTGAGACTTGGGCTAGGACTTTCTCCATTGGCATTCTAGACATCTTAATTCCTGCTTCATTAATTATGGAGTCTTGCATGCTAAGTTATGTCACTGAAAAAGTATTACATCTAAAAGGTTGGGATTCTAGGAATGAAGCTGCACTGTTGGCCAGTCCTCTGATTTAGGTGTGTGTGTGACATCTCTTTTGCAAGTCCCAAACTGTACGGTGCTGATCTTGAAACTGACTGTGTACAGTAGACCTCAGCACCCATGTGGACCCAACTAGCTCCATGTAAACACAAGGGTCTGTCCATGTGGATTCCGTTGCAAGGTTGAAGTGAAATCAGTACTTCCTCAAGTGATGTGATTCACGGTAGAGTTAAGAGCCTGATCTTACAAACCCTTGTTCATGTGCCTAGTTCCATTTACTGCACTACTAGGATGGTGTGATTAAAAATTAATCACCTAAATAAAGGTGTGCAGCATCAGGCCCTAAATCTGTAATTTGACTTGTCCATTGCTTGTAAAAACATGCTGCACTCATAAAAATTACACAGAATAGTAATAAATTAACAAGCCTGGTACTGCTCCATGGTTGGTCCAGAATTAATCATGAATTTGTGAATTAGAACTGGCAGACTATGCAGGAGTTTCAAAATAATGCAATGGATCTCTTGGGAGCCATTTGTTGCTTTCCTAGTTATGCAGCATCACTGATGTTGATAGTGTAGGAAGTCATCAGATTTAGGGAGAAAAGAACTGGGGGACAGGCACAGTAAATCAAAGTGATTCCATGCTTTAAAAAAGGCTCAAAAATATAGAAGGGCAAGTTGAGCCTGTAAAAAGGACACTTAGACTGTCAGCTATAGCCTACAGTCTGCTAGTGATTATGGAAGCAAATTGTCTCCTCCACAATAAAAAAAAATGAATAAATAATCATAATGAATACATTCAGCCAGACTCCCAGCCTGGATGAAATTGATGTCCTCTTTACCATTTTTTCAATGGAATATTCTGAACTATTCTTTTTATATTGCGACTGATTGCATCATGAGATTTAATATGATCTCAGTTGAAATGAACACATAGCAATTATTTATAGGATGAGTTTTATATTTAAGATGAAGTCCATACCCACAAGAGTAAAAACCATAGAGGTATGTGTGGCCTTCAAAGTTTGGTTACTTTAGAACTGGTTTTTGAAGTTTCATCAGTTTGGCATGTCACTAGAGGGAGCTCTAGGTGCATGAGAAAATGAAAATATTCTTTGTGCTCAAATGTCATGAAGAACTGAAGGAACAGGAAACAAAATTCCATACCTATCAGAAAATGATTACAAATGTCTGAAGAAGATCCATTGCTTTGTTATTAGAATATTCTATTCAACATTTGTTTACCAATAATGTGGGCTTCATAATCTGAGAACTACAATATTTAGAAACTGGCAAAAAATAATGCCCCATTAAAACCTTTGTAAAGATGTACCTTGGAAAATGCATATTACTAATATTTCTAAGCCTTATTTAAGCAATAACAATCAAGATACTCAGCATTTCAAAATGACCAGCCTAGTAGAATTGATGAGACTGTCATTCAGGAAGCCAGGGGAAAAACTTGGCCCCAGTGTAATGTAATCCTAAAACGCAGTATTGTCCAGTTGAGTTGTCTGATGGGATGCCTGATTTCCATATTTGACAATTGGGCTTAAACTTCCTAGGAAGGTGATGATTTTTATGGCTAAAGAAACATTCATAGATACAACAGAAAATGCAGTAAGTACTTGCAATAACAAGCAGCTTCTAGTTTTACTAACCATAAAATCTTGCTGTGCTTCTGAGAGCCTTTTGGACTGAGATGGGCTTTAAATAAATGTTGTTTTTTCTGTTTGTTCATGATGAATGCCATGTGCTTGATGCTTAAAGTGCATTGGAGAAAGCGAAACAGTGATACAGTAAATGATGCTAGAAGTATATGACTTGCAGTTGGGCTCCGAGCCATCTCCCATTGAAATCTATGAGTGGTTTTACCATTGACTTCGATGAGATCAGGACTAGGATCTGTATGTTAAAATGAGGTGAGAGGTCTGTTGGAAGAAGGAAGGCAGTGACATTATATTCATGGGTGTTGTTATAACATGGACATTAAAATGACTGGTAACTCCATTCCCCCAGTGGGATTGTACTAGGGACTAAACTATGTCCAGTGTCATAACAGTGTTGTTTTTACAACCCAAGGACTTTATGTAACCCTTCTGCCAGGTTGAATTGATAGCAGCAAGGGCCAGGTTCAATACATAGGGGTCCCTTCCCTACAACGTAATGCAAAACCAGCTCGAGCCCCCACCCAGTGACCTGGGAAAATCTTACACACACCCTTGGGTGCCTCAAAGAGGCAATACTTCCCCTCTCGCAAGCACAGAGTCTCGGGGTAGCAGAAAATGTTTAATAACATGAGATAAATGACATAGCATTAAATTGGGAAAACACCTCAGCTAGAGTTCATAGACCAAATCATGAGCAAAGACTCACCCCAGAAAATTGGGCCGTGTCCTTTTCCCTGGTCTCTTGAGTCCAGCAACCCCCAAATCACCCCAAGACTCCAAAGTCCATACCCTAAATGTCCCTAGAGTCCAGCAACCCAAAGATCACCCACAGTCCCAAAAGTCCCGCAACCCAAAAGTCTCTGTCCTGGGTCAGTGCAGCCCCAGAGTTCAAGAGTCTATCTGCAGGATTTCCGCACCCCCCTTAGCCTGGGTAGAAAGGGGAACTTTATGTGGTCCGGGGCTGACTGCCCTGCCTCTCCGTGGGGTTCTGCTTCCACCTTCACCACGAACTGTGCCACTTTACCAGCCACTCTGCTCTGCTCTGCTCCTCCAGCCATCCCCGCAGACTGCTCAGCTCCACTCCACTCTGCTCCACCAGCTATCCCATGATCCACTCCAGCCATCCCCACCACAAACCACTCAGCTCCGCAGGCCGCTCCAACCATCCCACAAAGTGCCCCACTCTGCTCCACCAGCCATCCCCACAAATTGCTCTGCTCCACAACATAGCTTCAGGCTCCCCCACTAGTTAGCACAGCACTCAGTGATCTCAGCTCAGTAATTTTAACTCTTTAGTGATTTCAGC
>NC_133769.1:55757030-55775966 GCF_003597395.2 Chelonoidis abingdonii | reverse complement strand
GAGTTCCGAAATCGATTTAAGGAGCCGTTTAACTCGATATTAATGACGACGTCGTGTGAACGGATACAGCGTTAAATCGGTATATCGGCCATTAAACCGATTTAAAGTCGCAGTGTAGACCTGGCCTCAGTCTCACAGTTTTCTCCCTGCTTCCCACTTGCTCCAGGGAAGTGATTAAGGGAGTAAAATTTGTTTCTGGCCTGTATGAGCAGTAAATTATAACACCCTACATCCCCCGAACCAGTAGTTGGGGAATAAAAAGAAGGCTGTTCCCATTCCCCTCCTTACTCCTTCCTGCCCACTTTCTCTGATTAGTCCACACATGGGATTCTTACTCTACCTTACTCCCATGCATGGATGTGCAGTCTATGTCACAATCTAGCCCATTGTACTTTACATATCCAAAGCACTGTACAAATGTTGACTAATCATCATGACACTTCTTTGAGGTAGATAAGAAGTATTAACTTCATGTTACGGGAGGCGGGATGGGAGGAGACTTGCCCACGGCCACACATCAAGCCAGCGACAGGGCTGCTATCAGAACGTAGGTGTTCCTGGGCTCCCTTCCCCGACACTAGACTGCACTGTCTCAGTAACACAAGAATTAAGCTTGAGGACAACTATTCTAAAAAAAGGTTGTAAGCAGGATTATTAATGCAGGTCTAATGCCAAGACCTAACAGCACAGGTACAGAAAATATATTATAATAGCTTTACAATACACAGAAAATTTAAGATTTGTTTTTATAATCCTCTACTGATATTTTTTGCAAGGCTTTCTGTCAATAAATGGTCAGGAAGCTAATTTGACAAACCAGAACAATTTTTTGCTTTGTAGAAATAAATAAATTGAACTCTTAGTTATGTGTACACTATGTCTAGACATTAGGGGACTTAGAAGGAGGATTACATTTTCATTTCTACTGCAAACTGTCTTGTTAATCTTTGCAATATTTCCTCGTCACTTTATTCTGACTAGAAATCCTCTTCTTTAAAGAAGGTCAAATAAGCTCCTTTCACAGCCACTGCCTGTCATAGCCTATAATATAGGCAATTACTGTTGTACTTCATGACTATCCTCCAAAGTTAAAACCATGTTTTCTTCATCACAGAGCTAGCCAGTGTTTTAGAGTATACTGATTCAGATTTAAATACAAGTGGGTATTTATATATACACACACTTGCTTACTTTCAATTTGTAATGATGTTTTTGCTATTATTGTGAGGAGAACATTTTGTTAGCTTCCTCATTTATACTGAACTGAAACAATGTTACATTTAAACACTTATCTCTCTTTTTTCGTCTTGCTTTGTAACTCACGTTAAACAGCTTCGATATCTATGATAAGACTCATAGTAGTGGCACTTATTATTTATTATGTGTATTGCAGTAGCATCTGAGAACCATAGTCACAGATCAGGACCCCGTTGTGCTAGGTGCTGCATAAACACAGAACAAAAAGGATGATCCCTGCCACACACAGCTAAGATTCTGAAAAGCCCTGGTTTAAAAGCTGGTATGCTGGCACTTTAGAATCCCCTGTTTCCTTAGAAAGCTATTCCCTCAGAAGAAAATCAGCTCAGTAAATTAAGAGGAGGCTGAACGGAACTTTTGCTGTTGACCTCAGTGAGACCATGATTTCACCCAGAGTGAAAGGGGCTGATTGTCTCAAGGTTAGCATATTAAAGAGACTGTTATGTTTGTGGTTGTTGTTGTGTTTTCCATTTTTTGGTGGTGCCTGATACTATTGCCTGGGCTCCCTTCTGTACAGATGAGTTATTCCTTAGTTGTCCATTATAGGAGTTTTACACCTTTGAAGGAGCTGGTACTGGCCACTGTTGGACACAGAATATTGGACTAGATAGATCCCAGTCTCATCCAGTATGGCAATTCCTATGTTCCTATATTCCAAATTCCTCTCATCTGTGACTTCAGTGGGCATACATCAGGGATGAACATGGCCCAAAGTGTCTATGCACTTTGTAAAATATAACTCTAGGGCACGATAATTTCTATGACTCTTTTACATCACAATGGTAGTGTAAAAGGGAATTACCTGGTGGAACCAGCCCTCTGAAAATACCCACTATGAGTCTATGGTGCTGATTTAAGGGACCTGTATGAGCTCTGCTACTTGAGCCTACTGTCAGGGCCGGGGAAAAACGGGACTGGGTAAAGCTGGCCAGAGCAGACAGTGCTATGTCTATGATCTGTTTCTAAGGGCTCATAAGAGACCGTGGGGACCAGAGCACAGTTAAAGCAGCACTAAGGCATTCTAACTTACAACAGTGGCTGGTCAGGGGTTGGCTGAACCAGAATATGGGAAGAACACTGGTGACTTAAACTTACCTTTGTCTCCTTCTCCCTCCCTCCAGCCCCAAGCACAAGAATGAATGGCCAGATCCACCAAAGGGCTTAGGCGCCTAACCCACAATAACTCCCTTATGACCTTTAGTTCAGTGGTTGAGGTATTCATCCAGGCTGTAGGAGATCCCACTTCAATTTCCTACTCCATTGAGGAGAAGGGACTTAAACAAGGGTCTCCTACCTCTCAGTTGAGTGTCCTAAGCACTGGACTATACTATATCTACTATATACTACACTGGAACATCAGTGGGATCTATAAAGTCTGAGTGATTTTCTAGATGCCTAGGAATTGGGTGTTGCAATGCTGCAGTGCAACATGTAAAACCCTTTGTGGATCCAGGCCATAGTAACTGAGAAACTGGTCCAAACCTTTTCTTCCTAACGTGAGGCGAATGTGTTCTTGTATATAAATTTCCAAACTTAC
This sequence comes from Chelonoidis abingdonii, assembly GCF_003597395.2. Taxonomy (NCBI): domain Eukaryota; kingdom Metazoa; phylum Chordata; order Testudines; family Testudinidae; genus Chelonoidis; species Chelonoidis abingdonii. Next base: position 55,773,172 of record NC_133769.1, on the reverse strand, counting down.
CACTATCTGTCCTACACTTCCATACTAAATATTCTGAAAGCGTATGTGTTCTCTGTAAAATGAAGGGTTGCCTGTGAATGAATGGAAATAAAGAAGACGATGGCTCAAGATATTAGTGAATGTGGGTAGTGAATGAATCAGCATAGTAATTATGCCAGCAAAATAATAATGGAAACTAGGCTGAGTGCATTTTATTAGTGCAAATTGTTAGCATTATCAACAGCTTCTTGAAATCAAAAGCTGTTTGCTGAATTTCTGAATTGTTCCTACTATGATGCATATTTTTATGTAAATGAATGCCATTAAACAAATGCTCCTGCAGTGATGACACATGCTCCTCTCTGTGTTATCACAATCTCTTTCCTTAAGCACACAGTGGAAAAAAAATTAAAAGCTATTCATATCATTCAGTGTCCTATTTATGCATAAAATACACGATTTTAAAAGGACATATATCTCACTTCTAGTGGGCACATGCCCTTGTCCAACTGTAATGAATGGAAGAGGGAGACATATTGGCCACAATATTGGTTCCTAATAAATCAAGATGAACTTGTCATTTCAAACCCTAATCTTTGTTGTGTGTCAATCATCTCGAGGGTTGTATTATTGCATTGTATCATCTGTCTGTTTTTGAGTCTCCAAATCAAAGCAAACATTCAATAGCATGTTTTAATGATATATTTTTAAAAGGTTAAAAATAATCATTTAAGGTTTTCATATTTGGTTTAGTGACTTGCTGTATGCTCCGCAGTGGTCATTCTAAACTAACACCACATCTCCCTTTCTGAAAAGGGAAGGATGATAAAACCTTTCTCCAAACTTTACATTAAACAGCATCATACAGCAGGAATAAAATATCGCTACCATGAGCCTCCATCGTATGCATATAGGTGTACCCATGTTGGTCCCAGGATATTAGAGAAAAGGTGGGTGAGGTAATATCTTTTATTGGACCAACATCTGTTGGTGAGAGAGAGACACAGAACTTTTGAGCCACACAGAGCTCTCCCTGGGAAGGGTACTCCAAGTGTCACAGCTAAATGCAAGATGGAACAGATTGCTAAATTGTCCAAGCATGCATTCATCACATGGGAATACAAGTCACTCTCCACAGATATTCTCATTGAGTATGGTAAGGCCTATACATATACAAACCTTGCCATTTGGTTTGGGAACCATTATGATGCCTGCACACCATTCAGCAGGGGTGATCATTCTGAAAATGACACCCCTCTGCTCCATGCAGCTGAGTTCTGCTTTTACCCTGGGCAGTAAAGGGAGGGAGACTCTCCTAAGTGTCAACAAAGCAAAAGACTTTGCATTTGGTATATATTTAATGTGGTTTTCTCCCTCTAATTTCCCAAGTCCTTGGAATAACTTTGGGAACCTCTTCCTGATCTCTGGTTCCAGGTCCATGGTGGCTGGTTCTATGCTATAACTAGGCACAGGGCACTGATTGCTGGGTGGCGAAGTAAAGTAGTGCATAGGCCAACTACAGCATAGACTTCTTGGGATGCAGTCTTCTTACCAAGTATTACACTGGCCCAAAAATTTCCTTTAATGTTTAATGGGGATTGTCTGGGTCTTTCAATATCTTTTTTGGCTCTTGAAGTGTTGATGCTTTCATCCTCCTATAAAGTGATTCTGGAATCACGGGTACATAAGTGCCTGTGTCTCTTTTGAAGTCTATTTACACTTTGCCAAGGTGATTGTGGTGATCCACAATGGTTGTTTTTGGTCATTTCCTATGTCTCCAAGGTGTAAGATCTGTGGGTTTTTTGGTGTTGAAGGACAGCTGTTATCATGCATTTTGACTGGCAGACTGCTGCGTAATGTCCCCACTTGAGACATTTCCTGCATGTGATATCCTTTGCTGGACAAAGCCATTTGCTGTGAGGTGGTTAGTCACATCATTGGCATTCTTTCCTTCTCCTGTTGTATTCCTTTTCTTTACTCAATGTTAGCATAGCTCTCTCTGAATTGCTTTGTACTTGTACTGGTCTGGGTGTATATTGTTTCTTGGCATTCTGAGGCATTTTCCTTGTCATTCCCATGGCTTCTACATATTATTCCTGAGAAGAGTCTGTTGCCTCTTTATGGGCTTTGAAGGATTATATGCTTGCCTGTCTTTAGTATTAGATTAGGATCATTTTGGAGTCTTTCTGATAGTTGGCTTTCCCTCAGCCTTACAGCAAGCCTGTCTCCGATAAGTTCTCCATTTAGCTCCCCCTAGCCTCAGTGTTGGATTACGTTATACAGGCCTGTTATGAAACATTTGCTAACTCACCTTTCTCTTGCTTGTGTAAGTGAAATCATACTCACTCCAACATCACATAGCAGTGTGGCATGAAATGCTTACCCTGTTCTTCTTTAACTGTATTGAACTGTTTCACCTGAGCAGCTGTGAGGTTTCTGGAAAGGATAATGTCCTCTGCTGCAGGTCCCATTGCATATAGCAGGGTATTAACTTGTTTCTCCTCTGATTATTGCTCTCACCTGATGGAATCTTTGGAATCTGCTTATCCAGAGTGGCCATCCCTGCAGATGCTGGATATAGAATTCTGCTGCAGGTGGTGTTTGGAAAAGGGCTGTGATGGATGTAATCATCTTGGCTGTTTTACCAGGCTCTAGATTTCCCCTTACCCCCCTTTTTCTTTGTTGCCTCTGTGGGAAGTTGTATGGCCTTTAAGGAAGCAAACTGGTGTTGTTGTGGCCTAGTATTAGTTTCAGTGTCCTTTCCTTATCCTCACTCCCTGGTACAACCTGGACTCAACTTAGCAGTCCTGTGTCTGTTATGTATGATAGCTTCCCAATTGGGGGAAGCACAGTATGATAATATGCTTATGTATTGTAATGCTTAGGAGCTTAGAGAACTCTACTTTCAGGAAATGCTTGATGAGAGAGAACGTCTTATGTGGGGAACAAATAAAGCTTGAATATGGCACTCTTCTCATGCTTGAACACTGAATGGTGTCCTGTATTGTTGGCCTTGCTTGAGTGATTTCAGTGGGAGTTGAGGTTGCTCTGCACCTCACAAGAGCCTATGACATGGTGGTCACCTTCAAGCAAAGAAAGCAACAAGTGTGCAAATGGCATCTGGTTATTTATGATATAAACAGGGTGTTACCGTGGAACAAAAAACCAGAACTAACTCACATACATAGAATATTAGGCTCCAATCGTGGAAAACTCAAATGATCTTTCACTTGGATCCCTGACTCAGAAAGGTGGAAATTTAGCTCCCTTTCCCTGAGAATTGCCTACTTTCTGCCTGCCCCCTCAGTGCTTATGGTTCACCATTGTATAGGTGTCTTTCTCAGCATGGTCTTCTAGGTACCACTTTTCCTCGACTGCTACAGACCTTAAAGATTTATTGTCCTGAATTCTTTTTAGATGATTTTTCCCCTGACTTTTGTTCTCTCTTCTCTAAGGAGGTTATGCACATTTTCAGACGTGCTTAGCACCTGAGAGGTCTATGCCTTTGTTTTCTTCTCTAGGGATGTGCCACTCTATACAGGCTTTGACAGGTGGAGGACATCAGCCTGAATGTTGTGAGTCTGGGCACTTCCACAGGCATGAAACAGCATGAAAACACCTAAATATTTATCATATAACACGTGCAATTACTTTTAAATGACTCATATTTAACCACTTCAAACTAATGTATGTACCTATTTGATCTGAATTAGTCCCAGAAAGAAATGTTCCCATTTTAAAACAACCCATCCTTTTTTTTTTTTTTGCATAGAAAGTCTGCCTTTTGTATTCCTAGAAAGCCATGAAAGAACTGAAACAAGGCTGCAAAATGTTTAGCTTTTCATGAAACAAGTGAAAATGGTAAGGGGTAGGAGTGGGGATGTTCTACCTGTTATGATGACAGGAGCAGTGAGTTTAGGACTTCCTGGAAGAGGAAATAAAAACCTAATAGCCATCCTCCAGCATCACAGGCTAACGGAGTATTATAGGCAGAGTAAATCTGCTCTTCACTACTGTTCTGAGGTTTTTAGAGTAGTTTCTCCTCAGGAGCTGCACAGGTTTGGAAACTCCATGGAACCAGCAATGGTGACGCATATGTGTTCTAGTCAATATGAATGAAATGAATGAAAGAAATGGAAAAAAATTAGTCTACCCTAAAGTTGTTAGAATATAATCCTGACCTTCATTAAAATAATGAAATGCTGTCTCGGTTTTTCTTACATTTGCTCAGGTACATGAAGATTGAGCTGCTTTTCTTAAAAAAAAAAAAAGCCTGCTTATGTAATTGTTTCTTTCAAGACTACAGACACAGCTTTATGAACACTGATGTACTGAAGCAAATTCTAACTTTGAACACAAATAGACCTTTCCTTCTGTTGAACCAAGTCAATATTTAAAATTGAAAGTGCAGTATTCTTTGTGCCCTTACCTCTGTAGATGTGCTTTAAACGAATGTCCTTTTTGTCTAGGTGAGATGCCCACAAGTCAGAAAAAGTCATGCAAGTCAGGAGGATAAACTAAGCACTGCCTAGATAAATTTGTACAGGGAATTTGTTCAGCATCATTCAAGCTGTAGGTAATTTCTGGTTTTTACTTCACAACTGATTAGATGTCCCTCATTTCAGACCAAGAATTAAAGTGACAGTGTCAACATAAATTTGGCCCCAAATTTAAATTTTGTAAAAAGAAGCCTTAATAAAACCTAATGCTGCCAAGGAATGTCTGCAATGAAAACAAACAGAAAAACACCTGTTGCTTTTAGAGAAAGATTCTCTTGCAGTAGTTGAAGTCCAGATGTTGCAGCACTTAGAACCTGGTAAAGAAAATGACTGAACATGTGTAAACTTGACTCCATTAACTTTCATTGTCCAAGTAGCGAGAAATACACCAAGTTAACTAAAAGCTGAATAGCGACAAGCAAACAAGATTTTAAAATGTTTTCATCTTTAATAATCTGATATATATATATATATTTACAATACAGGATTTTTAAGTTGACACCTCCGACTTTATTACAAACATATCTGGTATTTCATGTTCAGTACTGTAAATTATTTATAGCAGAAATTGTGAATCACAGATGAGGACGTACAAAGTGACTCTTACCAGTGCGTGTTGCTTTGGGGAACCACTGCCACAGCAGTCCAGCTAATTGGCAAGTATTTTTAACTGAAGGCTTGTAGCAGTTGTCTATAGTTTCTGCATACAAAAAAGTTCAAGTTCTCAGTTTCTGACTTTTGCTGACAAGCTGTAATTTTCCTCCTCCCACTCACCCTGTTTTTTAACTCAACATCCATTTGTTGATTTTAGTGATGTATGTTTCTGCAATTTTTATTATCTACATTCTATTCTATAGCATTTCATCAAGCTACTATCTAATCAGTAATTAGCCACTGATTCTGCACCTCCCTGTACCTGGTGCAGTTATTAACACCTGTGCAAAGTGTACACAAAAAAAATACATTAGTGAGTGAGTCGAGAATTCTGATTTGGTACCAGTTTGGTGGGGAAGGGGGAAATAAGGAACAGAGGTTTCCTGTAGTAAATCTCATACTAAATCTCAGATGGAAATGAGGCAAACTCCAAAACAATGTGATCTGAAACCTCTCTTCCAAGAAAATCCTGGTTACCACATGAGATGGGGAAGTGTTGGGAATGGGCTTTGGCTTGGCTGACTTGAAGATGGGGGCTAGAATGATGGGGAGAAATGGATAGTCTTCCCTTTGAATTGCCTTCAGAATTGAGAGTGAAACTAAGGATAGGGGTGAAGAGGAAGATGATCTTTGCCCTGGGTAGTGGGAGTCCTAGAAATGAGAAGCTCAGACTTGCTGGTGCAGGATGCTTCTACTGAACTTTTTGGTGCTGCTCTCCATCTGGAATCACTATGGCTAGAGTTTTTACAAAGAAAGTGCTATTCTGGGGAGTGATGGGCCAAATAGGAAACATTTATGCCTCTGTTGGGGAAAATGCACCCTCTCCCAAGCATCAGAGTCATCAGTTATGGTAGACTGTTATAGACACTTCTCTCCTTTCCCTCCCCCTTTCCCATCCAGTCTTTTTTCCTAGATTCAGCCATTATGGCAGGAAAATAAACTAACTCAAGAGGGTTTGAAAGGCAGCTTCATGTGAAACCATGGAATCCCTAAAAATGTACTTTTTAAAAAGAAAAACCTGCAAACAACAATGTCCAGCTAAGCACTTTATAATAAGATTAACTTCAAACCAGGGAGAAAAAAAAGATGAGGTGGTGGGGGGAATGGCTGAGTTGGAAGCTGAGGGACCAGACAGAGTTTCTAGATGCTGCTTCATAGACTTAAGGGAACTGAAAATGCATGGGAACCTGTAGTCGAGTGGTGGTGATCCCTCCCCACTCTGGGTCGGAGGGAGGCCACACTGCCTCATTACACCATTGGGATCTTGGCCTAGTATTGGAGGAATTAGCAGTTAAGCGTTAGTATCCCGATTGGCCTAACGGCGTTGAACTCCCAAATAGGTAAATAGCTCCATGCCGTAGGCAGAAATAGGTTCTCCCAGGAGTCTGTATGCCCTGACTCTGAGGTGGGAGCTGAACAACCAATAGTCTATAGCCCTGAGTCTCCTTAAGCAAGGACTTGGCAAACACTGTAGGCTATGGTCTGTGGTCTCTTTGGCAGGAGCCAGAGCAATCCCAGAGGTCACTTAGCTTTGGTCTCTAGTTGCAGAGACAGGGCAAACCCAGTAGTCAATGAGCTCTGGTCTCTAGTTGCAGAGACAGAGCAAGCCCCAAGGGTCAGGTGTCCTAGCTCTGGTAGACGGCCGATGAACACAGGCCACTGGACGTGGAGAAGGGGAGGCTGCAGCACCAGGGGTGGGGTGAAAGATAGAGTTTGGGCCCACTCTACTCCACCGAACCCTGCCCAGGGCCCTAACAGTGGCAGACTGGTCCACCACTGGGTCAGAGGGGATTCAGCCACAACATGCCAACTGTGCCTCAGGCAGAGCTACAGCCAGACTGAGGTCTGATGTCCCTGGGCCACTTCTTCTCCTCCCCTTGGGATATACCTGGATCAGCGGGGTGTCATCTGTCTCTTCCGGGTATCTGGCCAGCAGCAGTCCTGGCAGGTTTGTGGCAGAAGCAAGTTTCCTGGTGGGCAGAGCGCCGCTGGGCTCAGCAACAGGGTCAATGGCTGAAAGCAAGCAGGATACATCTGCCACCCTGGGTGTCCCAGCCCCAAATGAGTGGGAGACCCCAACCTTTATATTTCCTGTTCTGGTTACGTACTTCCAGTGAGAGGGGCGAGGAAGGCCTGGCTCCGCCCACTCAGGCATGGATGGTGGTTCCACCCCCTCTGGCTCGGAGGAAGGCCTCATCACCTCACTGCAGGACCATACCTCCATAACCTGAGATAAAGTCTGTGTGACTTCAAATGGTCAGAGCTTTCCAGAAAGTTTTGGGCATTGGTTTATTGTACAGGTGGATTCCAACAAGAATGATACTGGTAATACTCCAAAGGAAAATTCCTTATAGCTGGAATCCACAAAGAGTTCCTGTTTCTTTTCTGAGACATGTGCTTTCTATTAATGTAAAGAGAAAAATGAATTCAGATAGTAAGGGTTTGTAGTCTCCAAGGAAAGAAGAAAATGGTGCTAATTCATTAGGAGGTACTCTTCTCTCTGAGTCAGTACTGAATCAATGCCCCCACATAGCCTTAGGTAGTACTGTGTTGCCGGAGAAGCAGTCTTTCTGTTGAAAGTTAAAATGTAGGTCTCAACCCCTTGAAGATCCCTTGCTGTGTGTCATTAAACATCCAGAGTTATAAAAGCTTTGAAAGTGATACAAAACCTCTTAATTCATATCTTAAGCCAAACTCTAAATACTAGGGATTAAAGTCAGATTATCCCACATCTGCCTATTATGGGGTTTCTTGTACCTTCCTCTATGGCATCTGGTGCTGGCCATTCTTAGAGGCAAGCCGTTGGACTAGATTAGGGATCGGCAACCTTTGGCACATGGCTCACCAGGGTAAGCACCCTGGAGGGCCAGGCCGGTTTGTTTGCCTGCCGCATCCGCAGGTTTGGCTAATCACGGCTCCAACTGGCCGCGGTTCATTGTCCCAGGCCAATGGGAGCTGGGGGAAGTGGTGCGGGCCGAGGGTTGTGCTGGCTACCGCTTCCCGCTGCCCCCATTGCTCTGGAGCTTACCCTGGCAAGCCACGTGCCAAAGACTCTGATCCCTGTACTAGATGGACCGTGGATGTAATTCAGTATGGCAATTCCCGTGTTTCAACAAAAGTTACTTTCCATCCACTGATAGCTGCATGTCATTAGTGAATGAATTTAAGAAGGAGAATCCCAAAGTGATTTACAAAACTAAATTATGGATAATATCTTATTTGTTAGAAATGGGAAAAGCAGAGGTGGTTTTAGTTTTGCAAATCCTCATCCATCAAGATTTTGTTTTACAAAACCAGAGGTGGTAAGGCTCTGGGTATGATTTTATCTGAACTCTTGACCCCAAAAGCTTGCAGAGGTTTGCATAAATGAATCTTGCAATGTCATCCGAAGATACTCAAAACACTTTACAAGCTGTATATGGCAGAGTTAGCCGAATGTCAGCCAGTGCACTTAGTGGTTTTCACATATCTTTCTGGAACAAGATGAGGACAGATCTGGCCCACTACTTTTCAGAACTCCTGTGACTTGGCCTGCTAGCCTGCCTGTCATATGTCTTTGGCAAATGCATGTTTGACTGCAGTGATGTGATACATGCTGATTCTAGCTGTAAGTAGTAATGTGACTGAAATATTTATAGAGAAGCCTGGCCTTTGGAATTATGTTGTTGAAAACAGTCTGTTTAAAACTTGTCTTCCACTTACAGACTTTGATACACAAAAAGGACACAATGTCAGAAGACCGTAAACAAGCCATCAGCTCACATCTTTAAGGTTTCACATGCCAATTCTAAAATAGACTATCTGAACTGAATTGGGTGGGAATTGCTTTTGAAACCCCTTCACTGAAGAAGCTGTAAATGGAGCTAAGTTTGGCACATCTTCATGATGGAGTTTCCATGTGGTTAGACCCCATAACTTGTTTTCTCCAAGAAACTGTTTTAATAATTCAGTCTGTCTGTGTGAAATGAATATCTGGAGCTAGTGAAATAATTATTAACATAACTTGGGCATTTTTAATCAATTTACAATTGAGACTGGCTTTTTCAGTACCTTTACCTGGGAGCAGGGGGAGGAGGGAAAATAGTTCTTATCTTATTGCTGAGGATGATCTCTGCTTATACATCAAGTACACTGAGTCATCTAGACAAATTAAAGGATTGGGCCAAAAGAAATCTGATGAGGTTTAACAAGGACAAATGCAGAGTCCTGCACTTAGGAAGGAAGAATCCCATGCACTGCTACAGACTAGGGACTGAGTGGCAAGGCAGCAGTTCTGCAGAAAAGGACATAGGGGTTACAGTGGATGAGAAGTTGGATATGAGTCAACAGTGTGCCCTTATTGACAAGAAGGCTAGCAGTATTTTGGGCTGTATAAATAAGAGCATTGCCAGCAGATCGAGGAACGTGATCATTCCCCTCTACTAGGCATTGGTGAGGCCTCATCTGGAATACTGTGTCCAGTTTTGGGCCCCACACTACAAGAAGGATGGGGAAAAATTGGAAAGAATCCAGCAGAGGGCAACAAAAATTATTAGGGAGCTGGAGCACATGACTTATGAGTACAGGCTGAGGGAACTGGGGTTATTTAGTTTGCAGAAGGGAAGAATGAGGGGGGATTTGACAGCTGCTTTCAGCTACCCAAAAGAAGGTTCCAGAGTGGATGCAGCTTGGCTGTTCTCAGTGGTAGCAAATGACAAAACAAGGAGTAATGGTCTCAAGTTGCAGTGGGGGGAGGTTTAGGTTGGATATTAGGAAAAACGTTTTCACTAGGAGGATGGTGAAGCACTGGAATGGGTTACCTAGGGAGGTGGTGGAATCTCCTCCCTTAGTGGTTTTTGAGGTTAGGATTAACAAAGCCCTGTCTGGGATGATTTAGTTGGGGATTGGTCCTGCTCTGAGCAGGCGGTTGGACTAGATGACCTCCTGTTGTGGAAATGTGGTATGCTCCCCTCCATATAGAGCTTAGAGTAAGATTTTACTCACAATGGCTTTGCCAAGTCAGGCAGCAGCAGCCGTATTTACCCATAGTGGCTTAAACTGGGATTTAATATATGTCGCCTCATCAAAATCAAATACAAGGCATTTGGGGCAAAACTGTTTTCTCTCTAGTTATAACACTTCCAGCATAACATTGGAATATAAGTTTATAGTGGGAATGACAATAAAGACAAAATGCAGAGGATTTTTTAATATAACTGTCAGATACGTACTACCCTGTTGGCTGTTTGTTGCCCATTCCTACACGATGAAGAGATGAAAGCATTGAACTTTTGTTTGCAGTTTGTTTTATTAACTTGTACTCTGGTTACAATTACTATATGTGTCACCTAAAGCTACTAATGTTATTGGTTTCATAGTTACAGGGTTGTATGGCAGCAAGTTAGTGTTTTTACTACAGTATTTTTATGATTCAATATTGGTTGTGATTTAGACAATGATAACAATAAGTTACTGAGCACATATGTGATTAAGTCTTTCGTTACTGGATATCATAATTTAAATCTTCAGAGTTTACTAGTATATGGTTTAGAGCACTGGAGACTAGAAATTAATGTATGGATTAATGGGATAAACATTGGTGAGTATAATTGTTGGAATCCACATGTTAAGGAACATATTTGACTGGAGATGTAAGTTGGCTTTGCAGACTTACATCTATCTATCCAGATACTTAAATGGTTCTTCTATATATCCCTCTCATCACTGTATCTGAGGCCGAGATCCACAAAGGTACGTAGGTGCCTAAACCCCAGATTTAGGCACCTAATCCTAGTTTTAGGCACCACTGCAATTCACAGAACTCCTGCTTAGCTGCTGCTGAGCTCTATAAGGGCCTAAACTCACATGACACCTATGTTTTCAGAATAAAAGTTAGGTATGTGCCTAAGTTTCTGCCTCTTGGCATCTGCACTGCTGCCCCACTCTAGGTGACTGGACACCTATCTCCTTCCTAAGCCCAAGAGCGATCCATGAACTTGGGTAAGATAGGTGCTCCTCTGCCTAGCTCACCTGTGGGACCCGATCAGTAAGTGTGCACAGAAACTACCTACTGGATCAGGTCCCATTCATAATCTGACCAGGGGAGGTAGTGGTGCCACCCACCTTATAACTTTTAGCATTCATCTAGTATGTAGAAGACCCAGGTTCAGTTTCACCCTCTACCAGAGAGGGAGACAAGATTTGAACAGAGGTCTCCCATCTTTTCAGAGGGTGCGTTAATGACTGAGCTATGAGATATTCTAATAGGGTGGGGAGTAGGGCAGGAGCTGTCTCAGTCTCTCCTGTTGAAGCTGTGTCACTGTCTATAAATAATTAGATAGACATTGAATCAGGGGGATTGGGCCATGGGTAGGGTGACCAGATAGCAAGTGTGAAAAATAAGGATGGGGGGAGGGAGAGGATTTGACCTTGGTCAATTCACCTCTTAACCTTCTCTTGGATAAAACCAAGTATCTCACTATAAGGGTACGTCTACACTACGGATAATTTTGAATAAACATAAACCGGTTTTATAAAACAGATAGTATAAAGTCAATTGGATGCGGCCACACTAGGCACATTAATTTGGCAGTGTGTGTCCATGGTCAGAGGCTAGCGTCGATTTCTGGAGCGTTGCACTGTGGGTAGCTAAAAAAAATAATGTACGCTATGGCTTATGGATTTATACTTCCCATATCCGCTGCCACACCATTGGGTATCCTACCGTCCCAGTCCCAGACCGGACTTTATGTCTCACCAGTCTGGTCCTGTCCCAAATCTGGACTTTTGCGTCCCAAAGTTTCGGGGCTTACCTGAACTCCCCAGCTCACTACAGCTTGGATATTCTCGCTGCCACCAGATAGGGAATAATGCTATGGGGCTAATCCCCTTCTCTCTCTTGGTTCCCCAACCCTCCTTGGAGAGAGACACCCAGATTCCCAATCCCTTTGGATGCTAAAGAGGAAATATAACCCCTTCCCCTCCTTCTCAGAGCTTGCCTCGCGGACTAACTTGCACCCCAAGACCAGTTGCTTTGCTTGATCCTGCAGGACAATGGAGATGAGACAATCCCAACAGCTGGGCTTGCCACCCCCCTTGCTCAGGAACGAGGGAAAAATTGTAACCACCAGGACAGAGAGAATCTTGTCTCGTATCCCCGTAGTCCTGCTTCTTCCGGACCACCAAAATGGAAAATAGCCACAGCCTGGCTATTTCCCTTTCCTCCCAGGACAAAGAATTTCACAAGGTTAAAAAGAAAACTTTATTATGAAAAAAGAAAGAAAATATCAACAACACATCTTGCATTAAGAAACTCAATACAGGCTTTGCTTATAAAATTAAAGAAACGTCTGATTTTAAAAGACCCATTAACCAGAAACACAAATTAAATACGGTAAAAAGCACCCAACGACCGCATCATGCTGAATTACTTTGCGGTTCTGGGTTACTTACAGATGTTTAGAAAAGTATAGGGAGAATTAGAAGAAGACTTGTTTCCTCACTAGCTAAGAAAACAACTAAAGCACACCGCGCTATCTTCCCGCCCTAGACTTTAACAATCCAGGTTCTCTGATGTTCCCTCTGTCAGTGTTGCCGTTCCCTTTTCAGGTAACGAACTGTAACCTTACCTTATTATTTTATGACAACTTGGAAGGGTATACATTTCTGTAAAATGTATCTTTTTAAATACTTGCTCTCCTCTTTTCCTGTACCCCTCGTGCGTTTCAGCCACTTTCAGCCCCCATATGCCATCCCAAAGTCTAGCTCAGATAAGGCGAGGATTGACGGAAGGACCGAGATGAAAATGTTTCGGAATCTGGAAGTACCCGTCAGATCAGAGCTCACTGCTGAGTGAAGGACGTGGTAGCAACAGTACAGGAAGAGCCAAGTGAATGTTGAGGACAGGCGGGGCCAACTGAAGGATAGAGAGAACACTCGGGATGAGAGGTGTAGGCAGAGAATCGCGGGTGCAAGAGATGCAACACTGGAGCTGCTGCGTGATGCAAACTGCAATATCCTCCGTACGTCTGGTGATCTTCAAGGAAGAGCAGCGGGGTCACAGAGTGCTGCTGCGAGCTCATGTTTAACCACCTGTACTCCCAGTTCCATATCTTCCTCACCCAGACGTGTAAGACGCGTGGGGGAAGCTTTGTGCCCGCTCCACCCCCGGGACAGTCCAACAAAAGGCGTGTATGACATTGAAATATGCTTAATGGCCTTTTCCTCACTTCCTATCCTCCTCCCAAACACAACCCAGGATACTGTTAATTCATCTGACTCTTTTTATAATTACTTTTAATAAGAATACATGATTTGAAATGATAGTGACTTTATGTTCTTTAAGCAAGCTGTAATCGAGGAGGGTGGGTTGCTTACAGGAATGATTTAATAAGATACATGATTCTGAAATGAAGTGACTTGTATTTCTCTAAAGCAAGCTGTAACGAAGGGGAGGGTGGGTGCTTACAGGGAATGACTTTATAAGAATACATTATTTTTAAAAATAGTGACTTATTCCTTAGCACTCTGTAACTCGAAGGGGGAGGGTGGTTGCTTACAGGGATGACTTTAAATAAGAAATACTTATTTTTAACGACGTGACTTTATTTCCTTAAGGAACTGTATCGCGAAGGGGAGGGTGCGTTGTTTACAGGGAAGGATCAATAAAGGGGTGGGGATCATGAGGGGAACACAACCACAGCAGTCACACCAGACCCTGGCCGTCATCAAACTCGTTCTTAAAGCTTCTCTGATGGCCACCGCTTCCTGGTGTGCTCTTCTAATCGCCCTGGTGTTCTGGCTGCACGTAATCAGCGGCCAGGTGATTTGCCTCAGACTCCCACCCCGCCATAAGGTCTCCCCTTACTCTCACAGAGGATTGTGGAAGCAACAGCAAGCAGTAATAACAAAGGGGACATTGGTTTGGCTGAGGTCTGAGCCAGGAGTAATGTGCGCCAGCGCACCTTTAAATGGCCAAGTGCACATTCTACAACAATCCTGCACTTGCTCAGCCTGTAGTTGAACAGCTCCTGACACATGTCCAGGTGCTGTGTTATGGCTTTCATGAGCCATGCATCAAGGGTAGGCTGGGTCCCCCCAGGATAATGACAGGCATTTCAACATCCCCAACTGTTATTTTTGCGTGTTCGGGAAGTAATTCCCTTGCTGCAGCCGTTAAACAGAGTAGTGCTTCTGTCATAAACAGAATAGCTAAGGGTTAATGTTTCTTTTACCTGTAAAGGGTTACAAGGGAACCAAATACGCCTGACCAGGACCATCAGGAAACCGGGAGTTTTTTCATGGGGAGGAAACTTCTGGGTGTGTTTGTGCTTTGTTTGCCTGGCCTGTTGTTTTCTCTCGGCTATGAGGGAAAAGAACTTTTTTTTTTTTCTATCTCCAAGCTTCTTTCCACCTTCGTCCCAAAGTTGTGGACGTACAAAAGAAAAAGCAATAGGTTTATATGTGATTTGTATTTACATGTGGAGTTGCTGGAATGTTTAAATTGATATCGTTTGAATAAGGCAGATTATCAATTTCTTTAAGCAATAGCCTGTGTATGTCATCTTGATGCAGTGATCTAGTCATGTGTTTTTTCTTCGTTTTATAAAAGGCTTTCTTTTTAAACTTGTTGGATTTGTCTTTCCTATTAAAGGCAAAGGGATAGGAATCTCTGTGCCCATGAGTACGTCTCTCTCACGGGAAAGACTGAGAAGGGGGGAGAAAGGAGGGGGAAAGTAAATCGTCCTCTCTGTTTTGTGTTTCAAGGATTGAAGCAGGGAAATCTCCTAGTATCCCAACGGGAAATCAAGGAGAAGTAAAGAGCAGGAAGGGAAGTGAGTTATTCCCTTTGTTGGAGGCCAGGGCATCTGACGCCTGGGGTCCCCAGCGGAAAGGCTTGGGGAGGACAGAGAGTTATCAGGTACTCAGAACTGATTGGTGGCAGCGAGATAAATCCAAGCTGTAATTAAGCTGGAAGGTTCATGCTAAGCCACCCAGATTTTGGACGCTAAGGTCCAGATTTGGGACAGAGGCTTATTACAGCTTCTGAAGAGAGAAGCGTCTATGAACCTTTCCTGGCCATCCCACGTGGATGTTGGTGAAACGTCCCTTGTGATCCACCAGGGCTTGCAGCACCATTGAAAAGTATACACCCTTGCTGGTTTATGTACTGGGTGCCCTGGTGATCCGGTGCCAAGATAGGGATATGGGTTCCATCTATTGCCCCCCCACAGTTAGGGAATCCCATTGCAGCAAAGCCATCCACTAGACCTGCACGTCTAAGTCACACCTTTCCGTACAGCAGTCTTAATGATTGCTTTCGCTACTTTGCATCACAGCACCCCACAGTAGATTTGCCACTCCAATTGATTCCTACTGACCGGTAGCTGTCTGCATTGCAAGCTGCCAGAGGGCTATTTGCCACTTGCTTCTCCACTGTGAGGCGCTGCTCTCATCTTGGTATTAGGCGTTTCAGGGCAGAGGAAAGCAAATCACAAAGTTCCAAGAAAGTGCTCTTACGCATGCGAAAGTTTCACAGCCACTGAAAAAATCGTCTTCACGTCTGCAAAACTAATGCAGCCCACAGTCTGTGCTGTGTTCCCGGTGCCAAAATCGGCGTTCAATGGTAGAAACCTGCCCCATATATCAGAGCTAACGCAGCGCAGGGCCCTGGTTAGAGAATTCAGTGTCCATGCCTCTTCACCTCTCGGTCGCGCGCGCTGCCCGAGCTGCCCCTCTCGCCTGCGCGCAGTTCAGGGTATATAGACTGCATGAGAATGCGCAGGTGTTTACAACGTCCACGATTGCGCTATTGATCTGAGCAGGGTCCATGCTGCTGTGCTATGGCGTTTGCACAGTTCACCCAGGAAAAAAGGCGCGAAATGGGTGCTGCTGCTTTCACGAAGGGAGGGTGAGGCTGTACTCAGAACACCCAACACAATGATTTTTGCCCCATCAGGCACTGGGCTCTCACCCAGAATCCAAGGCGGGACTGCGGAACTTATATATAGATACGGAAGAGAGCGACCCACA
>NC_133769.1:55729631-55756345 GCF_003597395.2 Chelonoidis abingdonii | reverse complement strand
CACATAAAACCGCTCAATGTGCCACCAGAACCCAACCGCCAGTACTTGACCCGATCCCATGCAACGGGCTTGAACCAGCCACAAACACTCCAGTCCCAGACCCGGAACTGGGAACAGCAACCAGCACCAAGCAAGCCAACCAACCTTCAACTCCAATGCCAGAAGAAACCAACAATCCTGAACTGGTCAAAGCAACAACCACCATACAAAAGAGGCTCAGGAGCCGATCCCACCAGGTGCACACGACAGACCAAACCCATCAATTCATCACTCCAGGCACCAACCAATCCCTCACTGAGAGAACTGAGTCCCCAGCTTCAAGGAAAACAGTCCGAACGACAGAACAAAGAAACCCAAGACACCGCTTGGCGGCGGCACGGAGCAACCCACCCCTCTCACTCTTCTGACGATGACCCGGCTTTTATAGACCAAGGACATTTATACAGGGAAATCTCTGTGGCACCCCATGAACAAGGGCAAACTGCACACAAGCGTTGGTGGCCACTAAATACAGGGAGCCTTGAGCTTGCCCATGAACATCCAGTGTCATCGGCGGTAAACAGAACCAAGGACAGTTGGTGATCTTCTCTGGTAGGGTGAGTCAAGTGAATTGCCCGTAGTCCATCTTGTGAGCGTGCCAAGAGTCGGGAAAGCCTCAAGATCTGGCCAAGCCCCCTCTCCAGCCACTCCCATAATTAGGTCCCAATTCACGAGTACTGTGGATATTCTGCTTTCCGAGAAAAGACACCCAGGGAAAGCATACGTACTCGACTTTCGTGGACTTGCGACCCGATGCCAAAGCCAGTGCTCAGTAACAACAAGAAGCATGATGCAGCCCTAACGCATTTTCACCAGGTCGCTTGCCCCGAAATCCTTACCATCAGGAATCTAATCCCGGCAGCACCATGGACCGCCCCGTCGAAAGCAGGGTAATCACCTTGGTTGCCACCCCATACCACCATCAACCAATTGCCTCGAAGAAAGTAATGGAACCTGGGCCAGATCCGAAACGTAATGAAAACGCTCGCAATACGGGACCTTATATTGCACGGTGCCTTTGCTACAGGGCTTACCGCATCCACTTAGGGTTCTCACACCCTTGAACTTGTAGGCATGAGAATGGGCCATTACAAGGTGAAGCACAAGGAGGGATTTACACCTCTCCAGGGACAACATTCTATTGAATCAACTTACAAAAACCTCCGCCATCCTCATACCCTCGCGAAGAAAAACCTAAGAACCTCAGGGAGAGGCAAAAGGCCTGTACGATAAACATACCAAGACCTTTCCTCAAGACAGGAACCCGGTATGCTTAAAGCGCAACAGTCCATAAGTATGAAACATCCCGAGTGCCATCACAGTGCCAAAGCGCCTGACGTTTAACTACTCATACGCATTCCCGATCCTCACTAAAACCCAAAGTGTTACCATGTAATCTTCCTCAGCCTTTACATTCAAACTTACAGTTGTCATTAACAGTCCAGCGGACAGAGACCAAAGTGGCCTGATGGCGTCTACCTATGACGGCAGAAAGACGCGGCTGCAAGGTGAACCCTCAATCCACCCTGAAACGTCTGCACGGCCAACAAAATCCAGGAGCTCACTCAACTTCGCACCATAGCCAAGCCACTCCAAGACTGACTGAACGGCAATACCATCTCCATCGACACAGGAAAGCCACCCATTAGAACACCACCCCCAGGTGCCTCACGCAACTAGGCTGCTAACAACACAGCGAAATCCAGAACATCACAGATTATACGCTCATCTCCAGTGCATGGCACTCCAGTATTTCGGTACCTCAAACCAGATGGAAATACGCTTTGTGTGGACTAACCGAAGCTAAATCGTACTCGTCAAGAACAACTAATCGCAAGCCACCACCGATTAGCTAATTGAAAAGTGGACGTGCCCAGTTCAATCTCTACCAAGACGTTAACATAGCGTACTGACAAGTACCACAGATAAACCTGCCAAGAAAGGTCAGCAATTCGCACTCCGCAGGAAGATTTAATGTCACTTCCTTTCTGGGCTGTGCAATCCACCCGCCACCTTTCCAGAAACATGTCAGATGTCACAGCAGACGGAAAATAGCAGTTGCCTACCTCGATATGCCATTTTTCGACTCCGGCCCGCACACCTGAGAACACCTGGAAAAAGGTCTTTGACCGATCAGGCAGGCAACTAACTAAGCCAAAAAGTGTCAATAGGCCAAAACAGAAGTACCTTACCTGGACACTCAGGTTGGTCGAGAACCATAAACCCCTACAGCCAAGTGGAGCTATCTCAAAAGGCCCTGTTCCCAAAGCAAAAAACGGTCCCATCTTTCTAGGCTGGCCGGCTATTACAGGCGATTACCACAACACCACAGCCAAATCGCATGCACCTACTGACCGACCTGACCAAAGCCCCCACCAACTACCGTTAATGGACCTGATAATGTCAAGGAAGCCTTACCCAAACTGAAGCGACGCTCACTCTGACCCTGAAGGCCCCAGACTTGACAAACATCTAGTAACCACCGATTCCATCTGCAGGCGTGATAGGAAGCAGTTCTTAATGCAGGAAGACCCGGATCAGAACTTCCCAGCCTGTCGTTTTCCTCACAAGAAACTATTCTGAGAGGGAAAGTCACTGCCAAGGGAAAAATGCAGCCAGTGTACCCCCTGGAAAAGCCTACCCCAACGTTGGGGACGCGGTTCCAGCACAAACTGAAACCATTGCTCGCTAAAGTGTTATACAGCCAAAGAACCAACAAAAACTACTTCGTGAGTCTAGCCTCCAAGTTTGATCGAAATTCGACAACATTCAGAGCTCCTAACAAAGTAAGCCTGATCACTCTCCCTGAGAGTTTCCCAAAACACGTTAAAAAAAAAACTTTCCTGACAATGTTGAAGTCTGTGACTTTGCATTGCTTTATTTCTATTGCATGTGTTCTATTCTCGTATTAAAGTTTAGGTAGAAAATCACCTCCAATGAAATTTTCTACTGTCGGCTGATTGGGGCTGTCATAAAATGGAGGTAGGTAACGGTTAATTTCTTTTAACTAAAAGGGAAACCGAACACCTGACCAGAGACCAATCAGAGAACTGGATAAATTTTAACAGTCAGGCGAATGTAATCTCGTGTCTTGTGTTCTCTTAGCTATAGGAACAGTCCTTCCTAATTCTCTCCGAAACTTTCTAAACATCTTAAGTACCTCAGAACCGCAAAAGTAAATCAGCTATGATTGCTTGGTTATTTATCCTGTAGTTAATTTGTTGTGCTGGTTTAATGGCTACATCTTTAAAAATCATACGTCTTATATTCTATAAGCAAGTAGCCTGATTGATTTCTAATGCAAATGATTGTTCATATTTCCTTTTTTTTCTATAAAGTTCTTTTTAAACGCCTTTGTTAAAAGTTCTTCCAGGGAGCCAAAGAAAAGACAGGCTGTGGGCCTATTTCCTATTTGTCCAGGGAAAAAGCAGACTAAGGGGAAAGAGACGAAAATCTCTCTGTTCTCTTGTGGTACGTTTCCCTCTTCCTGGATCAAGGGTGCAGAGCCACTGTGGTAATTTTCATCTAACATTGTCCTAAAACAAAAGCGTTTCGTGGGTCACACAGTACCGCGACGCAAGCCTGAGAAGGAAGGGAAGGGTATTTTCACCTGCTTTAACACAAGGGATTGGAATCGGGGTGTCCCACCAAGGGAGGGTTGGGACACCAAAGAGAGAGAAAGGGGGGACACAGTGCCCATAGATAATTCCGTATCTGGTGGCAAGCGAAATAAATCCAAAGCTGGTAGTGGACTGGGGAGTTTTCAAGGTAGCCCCCAAACCTTTGACGCAAAATCCAGATTGGACATGACAGACCTGTGATCACAATGTCCAGTCTGGGACTGGACAGGCTAGATGCCAACAACAGTGAACGACACTATTGCAACCCTTACAGAGCACAGTGATTTCACTACAGGTCGCATTTTGCATCTTTTAATAATTATCCTGCGCTCTGGTGTTACAGATTCACAGTATCAGTCTGGCATCAAATTCACTGCATGCGGTATGGTAATCATGTCTCGGCTTCTCCAGCCTCATATAAACAGTGCCCTCTAGTTTTTCCTGAACAAGCCAGCAGCAGATGCCAAACCCCCCCCCCAATCCAAATCTTAGGATGCTTACCCTCCCCCCTTCTCGCAATGGCGTATCATGGAGATCACTGCTAATCACTCCCCTTTCCCTCCCCACATCGCGGAAATGGTATCTGAAGATGACTGCTGCCAACCAAAAAAGCTCTAGTGCTAGCCTTTCCTCCCCTCCCCCGCTTGCTACTGCAAGAAGGATTTTTAAGCAACAGCCCAGTAGGAAAATGCCATATCTGTGCCCCTTAATAATCCTGAATTTCAAACCAGTCCATTAGAACGATATCACTCTGCGAGTATAGCCCCCCACACAGCGAATACAGAACGGAGTTCTGAATCCAGCAATTAACCAGACCATACCGCTATGCTTGTCATGCAATATACCCGATTACTTGCTACATGCATGACGTTGTAAAATCCTAACCATGGTGGATCGAACACAGGCTGCCTGCCCAGAAACCTTCTGCAAAGGCTTTGGAGTACTTCCAGGAGCGCTCATGGAGAGTTCCGAGGATGTCCGCTCAACCAGACATTTAACAACTTTCGTAACTTAACATGCTGCGAAGCATCCCAAAGCCCAATGCACTCAATCAATTAAATAAATGCGTGCTTTTAAACCATGGTTAATATTACAAAGTAACACTCACCAAAGTCGCTCATGGCTCACGTCTGGCTACGTGGCTTGGAGGCGGAGGGTAATTCCGTCTGGTCCAAAAGCTCCTGCTGTTGGGCTAACGGAGGCTGTTTCGCTGCAAGTCGTACTCCTCTTCCTCCTCTCCTCCTCATTCTCCTCCCATGAATCTCAGGCCATTGTGAGAGTATAACCCCCACCTCGAACCACTTGACAGGGATGGGTAGTGGTGGTGCAGGCCCCCTAAAGTGCATGCAGCTCACGTATAGGGCATGTTTTCGGCCCTCGACCCTGATCCTCCGTTTGGCCTGGCTTTGGTTTTTCTGGTACTTGTCTGAGCCCTTCACTTCACTCTGCAACGCACTAGTCCTTTAATGCCTTTCTCCATCAATAGCCTTGGAAATTGTTTCAAAATTTTTCCATCTCTTTGAACGGCAGTTCTGTTAGTCACGATCCCTCCCCATAAATCGAAGACCATACCTCTCCTGTGTCCAGCTGGAGCTCTTTTTTGATTCCAGAGACCGCAATTGCTACTGTTTTGATGACTCTGCAAGTCACGCACTGATGAAAGCTCCATGTTGCCAAACCAGGAAATGCAATGAAGTTCGCGGGCTTTCCTGTATACCTGCCAGTGCCCCGAGTTCAGATGCCTGTCCAGAAACGTCACAGGTGCACTGTGAATACATGCCCGGAGAGCCCAATACCGTCTGATTTGCGGCCACACTAACCCTAATCCGATATGTTAATATCGATTTTAGCACTACTCCTCTCATTGGGGAGGAGTACAAAAATCGATTTAAAGAGTCCTTTATATTGATATAAAGAGTGTTGTAGTGTGGACGGGTACAGCGTTAAATTGATTTAACGCTGTTAAAATCAGTTTAACCACGTAGTGTAGACCAGGCCTGAGGCATGTTCTTTTTCAGATTGTGAATAACTTTTATAGTATTTTTCTGATCCCTTCTGATTTTTCAACATTATTTGGACACTTAGCAGTCAGGACTCTATTCTGCTTGCACATAACAAATGAACCTGGGTAATGAACACTGATACCTAGGTAGCCATCAGTTTTCAGTGCCTTGAAAATACATCTTTATCTGTTAGAATGAGATCTATTATAGAATTGCCTCAAGTTGGCTGCAATATTTTTTGTCTTAGAAAGTTATCTATAATTTTTAGAAAGTGCAAAGATGTTTTACTAATGGCAACTTGGGACCTCCAGCATGTGTCCCTCAGATTGAAATCCTCCATAATGCAATTTTTCTTTCTACACATTATAGATTGATGTTTAAGATGTTACTCATCCTGTTTCATTATCTGAGCTGGTGGCCTATAACAGACATCCACCAGTAGTGCATCTTGTGACTGATCACTTTAAACACTGATGAATAAGCATTTCCAGTTCTGTTCTGAATTGTCAGCAACTCAAAAGCAATTAATTGTGTCTTGAATGTAGTGTGTCACCCATCACCCCGCTTCTGCCCACTCTCTTCCCTAAACAGAGTGGTGTATCCAGAGACTTTAATAGACTTCCCTGACATATGACATATCCCACTAGGTTTCAACGAAGTCAAACCTATCAAATTTCCTTTAATAGATTAAATTCTTTTGAAATTCCTCATGTCTATTCCCCAGGCTTCGAGCTTTGGTATACAGCAACTGAAGAAATTCTTCTAATCTCATCCTTTAACATTCATGCTACCTTGAATCTGAATTTTATGTTTCAGCATATGTAGTGTGTTTGCCCCTTCCTTTAGATGCTAGTTTTAAACCCTCTGGTCACCCAGAATTGGTGCCCCTTCTACTGCGATGGAGGTGGTCCAAACCACATCCTCCTTCCTCATAGAAGGTGTCCAGATGTTCCACAGAACCAAACCCCCAACTTTACACCACTTATCTAGCCAACAACTTACCTCCAGTATCTATCTTCTCTCTTGTGTGGGACAGGAAGTATATCTGAGAAGATCAACTGTATTTTTCTTTCTTCATCTCCCTTTTGAGATCCCTGAAGACTTTGCTCTCCAAAGAGTCTTCTGAAGCAATCTCATTTGTACCAATCTATATCAAAACCAATGGATCCTTGCCCGTAGTCTTTAGAATCCTGACCAGTCTTTTTGTGACATGTCTTGTCTTCACTCCAGCAAGACAGCACACAGTTCTGTTGTCCTTTTGTCCCCTGTAGAATGTTTTGCCCACTCTTCTTAAAATCTGATTACTCGGTGAAGATTGGCTGTCATCTTTGGACTCTGTGGGGGTTTTTTTTGGTTGTGCTTGACATTTTGAAGGATTTGTCTGAACTTCAATCCTGAGGCGTCTCCTGTGGAGATCCCTTTTCCTTCCTTTCAGCTGAACCTTCCAAAGCATTCTCTGTAGCTGCTGCAACAAACACCTGAAAGTAATAGGATACATCCTGATGTACATACTATTTCCTGATTCTTTTTCCTTGTTTAATCATGTATTACCAGTCCTCTATTTTTCATTCGCTCTTGTTTGCTTGAAACTAATATATTCTCTGGTTGGATCTGGGGTGGTGCTGCTCAAATCTGATTGTCGAAGAACTCTTCAGACTCTGATGCTACACAAGGCCAATAGCTGTCCTTTGAGACTACAGATCTTTCCCTCAGTACTTGTACTTCATACACAGGAAGTCTCTCTTCTCGGGCAGGAAAGAGAATATGGGACATGCTGGAATGATAACTGTTCCATCACTGGCCATCATATTTGGTTGTTTAGAACTGTACATACAGACAAAGCTCTCCCTCTTGCAAATTCTTTCAGAAACTCTGTTAGCCTCTACTGGTTGCCTGCTAAGGACTGTGTTTCTGAATGGTTGTTTATAGTTAGCCTAACTGGTGATCACAGCCCCTCACTGATAAGGAGTGGACAACCAAGCAGTGACTTCAAACCTCAGGCCTGATCAAAGGCTAAAGAGTCCCACAGTGACTCAACACTCACAGAGACATAAACAGATACAGAACAATCATACAAGAAAGGATTCACCCATGGTTTGTCCCTAAGTTCTTCAGCATAAACTAAGCTGCTGATGTAAAGGTATTGCAATCTACCCTTCACTGGGAGGTCTGCAAGAGCCTAAAAAGATAGGTGGTGGCTGGCACGAGGGCATGGCTTGGGTGGCCAAGGATGCTCTGATTCAGGGCATCACTTTGGCAGTCTCCACATGTGAACCCCAGGTGGATACTAAAGCTCCCTTCCTGACAGAACCAGAGTGAGTCTCTTTCCTCACGTGGCAGGCCTTGTTGGCACCAGGAAATGCAGTTTGCACATCATTGTGCCAGTAGGTGAATCTGGCAGAGACACCTGGTGGGGGGGGGCAAGTGGGGCAATTTGCCCCAGGCCCCACAGGGGCCCCCACAAGAGTTTTTTGGGGCTCGTGGAGCAGGGTCCTTCACTCGCTCCGGGGGCCCCTGAAAACTCTCATGGGGCCTGGGCCCCCAGAGCTTCTTCTTCTCCGGGTCTTCGGCGGTAATTTGGCGGTGAGGGGAGTCCTTCCGCTCTGGGACCTCCCACTGAAGTGCCACGAGGGCCCGCAGTGGAGCATCCTTCCACCCTGGGACCCGCTGCCAAAGTGCTGGGTCTTTGGCAGAAGACCCCAGGCCCCCATAATCCTCTGGGCGGCCCTGGAATCTGGCCCCATAGAGCAGGGGTCCCCAACGCAGTGCCTAAATGCGCCCGTGTCCTGGCCTGAATTTCTGTGACATTTCGGTGGCGACGCCTCTGGATGACATTGCTTGTTGGCATCAAGCGGCATCATCAAGAGGCGTCGCCGCCGAAATACCGCAGAAATTCGGTGGCGACACCTCTCGATGATGCTGCTTGCCACTGACAAGCGACGTCATCGAGAGGTGTTGCCGCAGAAATGCCGCAGAAATTCGGCGGATGGTCCAGCGCTGCTACGGTCCTTCGTCTGGTGCCCGCCAGACAAAAAGGTTGGGGACCACTGCCATAGAGTAAGCAACATTCCATGCCACAGAAAGCTTACAGTACAGTCTGTCTGAAATGGAATGCTTATCAGATGAAGCCAGTGTTCAAACAGCAGCAACGTAAGAACAGTGAAGTTGTGATAATAACCTGGTTCACTCTCTTTCTTTCTCATTCCATGAAGGGAACTATGGCAATCCGCTCTAACCCTTCAAGCAGACAAAAGCTTACAACAAAAAAAAAGAAAAAAAAAAGCCTGTCCTGAAGGTGCAGTATTTTCAATTTGGACCCCAGTGGTGACAGCACTGAGTTTCTAAGCCAAAAGGGGATAATTGCAGCCTGCAACAACTTTACAGAGATAAGATAAAAGAGCTGGTGTCAGTCAGAGAAAGGTTATATAATTATATGAAAACCTGAGGAAAGCTTTCCTCTGGTATAATTTAGATCAATGAGGCATGACAGATATATGAAGACTCGCAGACAACTCTATTTTGAATTAGAAATATAGATATGAAGATAAGTAGTGATTAATCTTATTTTTTGTAGCACCAGTAACACTGAAGTAAGTCATGTGGATGGAGGGAGTTTATTTCCATGAGAAATATTTCTTAGTATGTTGTCAATACTCCAGATAGTATAAAAAAAGAGAGATGAACATAAAAATTGCCATACTGAATTAGACCAATGACTAATCTAGCCCAGTAGCCTGTTTCTGAGAGTGGTCAGTGCTTCAAAGGAAGATGTAATCTCCCCCCCCCCCACCAAAACAAACAAACAAAAAAGCCTAAGTGGACAATTATGACATAACCTGTCCCTCAGAAGAACTTCTTCCCAATGTTCCCAGGGAGTTAGTGTTTGAATTATATCCAGTACATATCCCTTTCATATTTTTTGCCAATTCAATGTAACTTTGGATGTCCTTGGTATCCCTATAAATATCTAATCCATTTTTAAACCTTGACTGGTGCTTGGATTGCATGCTGTCTAGAGGCAGTGAGATGGATACCATCAGGCTATGGGCTATTCTGGAGCGTATTGTTCTCAATCTCTCCTGTTGAAACTTTTCCATTTTGTACAAATACTTAAATATTTATTGGGGCAAAGAGAGAGAGAGAGAATGAGACCGACTTTATGGCCTGGTGATTAAGCTGTTCACCTGGGAGGTGAGAGATGTGGCTTCAAATCCTCATGCTGATGCAGGCAGAGCAAAGATTTTAGGATGCTCAACTGGGAAGCAGGGAGATCTGAGTTCAAATCCTTGCTCCTAAGTAAGGATTCAAATCTGGGTCTGTCGTAGCTTCCTACTCAGATTTGAACCTTAGCGTTCATAAACTGAGAAGCTAGCATGAAACCTCCAAGCTTAATTACCAGCTTGGATCTTATCTCGCTGCCACCATCCAAAATTTCCAGGGTTTTGGCCCCCTCTGGTCTCCCCAAACCTTCCCTGGAGAGACCCACAAGACCCAGAAGCTCTGAGCCTTACCCAGCAAGGGAAATACTCCACTTCCTTCCCACCTACCTCTCCCCACCCAGCTTTCCTCTCTGGGCCAACCTGAGAGTAATTGATGCAATCTCTTTACATCACAATAACAAGAAGCCTGTCCCCTCTTTCCACAAGCAGACAAACTCAAACAAAGGAACAGAGATGATTTATATCTCTCTTTGCCCTCCACATATTCCTGGTTGCTAAGCCGAGCTTACCTGAGAGAAAAACTCCAAACAAAGTCTAAAAAGAAAGCTTTATCTAAAAAAAAAGAAAAGAAAAAGACAAAGAATATAAAACTGCCTGTATCAAGATGAACAATACAGGCTATTGCTTAAAAGAAAATATGAATAAACAGTCGATTCAAAAAGATATCCCAATTTGAAACATTCCTAGCAACTCCACACATGTAAATACAAAATATAATATAAACCTATTGCTTTTTGCATTTTGTACTCAACAACTGGGAAACAGAAGGGTAGAAGGAAGCTTGGAGACAGAAAAAAGCTCTTGCCCCATAAGCCGAAAGAAAACAAACAGGCAGAACAAAGACAAACACACCCAGAATTTACCCTACCCTCCTTTGAAAAATCCGGTTTCCTGATTGGTCCTCTGGTCAGGTGTTTGGTTCCCTTTGTTAACCCTTTACAGGTAAAAGAAACATTAACCCTTAGCTATCTGTTTATGACAGGGTCTACCACATCTGAAGCTGGCCCTCAAAACATTATTCCCAGTCAAAACTAGTCAGGCCGAATGAATATTTTCAGATTGACTGAAACAGCATTTTTTGGTCCATTCTTTATACATCCCCACATTTTGTTTTCTTTTTTGACCACTGCTGAACACCAAGTGGAGATTTTGATTGAGATGTGCACATGATCCCTAAGGCCTCTGAGTGGCTGCATTTAATTTAGTGCCCTGTGGTGTGTCTGAGCAATTCTAATGTTGTTCCTTTCCAGCGTACATTACCTTGCATTGGTCAGCAAATGTAACCCAGCTGGCAAGCTAGCTCCCTTGCTATTTTTAAAGTTTTAAGGAGGATGCTTCATCCCACCTTATATGCATCAAAAATGTAAAAAGGGCTTTTCTTTGTTGTCATACCTTTAAATATCACTAGCTAAACATGCACAGAAAATACCACAGCTTTGAACACTCCAAAGGTCTTCTTTTAAATTCCAGCTTTCCCAGAAGCGCACATGGGGGTCCCATTTCACTTTAATGGCAGCTATGCACACAAATCCTAAACCAGCTTATGGCCCCTTTAAGTGATATTTTTTGCAGAGTATTACAGAGAGGAAGAAAAATAATTATTACTTTCTTTTTAATGTTTTACTGTACTGTCTGCATAATTGTAATGGGGAGATTGTTAAATATTCACAGTGAGGTTTGAGACCCTCCAAAAACGATGTTTTTGTACCTTGTAGTGATTCATATTCACAAAAGTATTGAAATTTTGAAGCCAAACATGCACAAATAGGACCAATTTTTAAAAAGATTTCTATATTTTTGAAATTTGAAATTCTGAAACTAAGAATTTTGGTCAAAGTTCCATTCTTTTATCCAAAGATGAAGACATTTGAAATGTTTCATTCAGTGCAAAAAATTATATTGTGAAATTTCCAGTGGAAATCATTGGGGTTTCCAGATGGATCCTATGGCAGGACTGGGGCAGATTTCTTCTTTATGATGTGCCAAGTTCTCCGTCCTGCTGGCATGTGACGAGTTGCGTAAAATAGCTGAAAAAGATTTCTGTAAGAAAGAGGTATCCCCAGGTGACCATGCCAGCTCTGTGGATCTGACTTCTCCCATCTCTCCCTGTAACTGTATGCTGGGGACAGGAGAGTATGGGGTAGAACACATGGTGTTCTGCCTGACCCTTGGACAGTGCAGTACTCCCTGCAGCTCATTTAATTTAAAATACCCCTTAGGACCGAGGTCTGGGGCACAGAAAGGTGGCTTACATTCACTTTTTCTGCCTAGATTCTCCTCATTTGCACTGAATCCCAACTCTGGACAGCTGAGAATCTGGTCCAATGTCTCAGTATATGGGCCTGATCCTGGAAACTCTCACTACTACAGACATTCCCATTCAAATTAATCAGACTACCTGTGTGAGTAAGAACTTCTTACTTGAGTAAAGATATGTCCAATCATTTCATGACTTTTTGGAAACATTTTGCTATCTGCCTTTTTTAATATTCCCCAAGGAAATTCTCTCCATGAAAAGAAGTACACGTACAGTATGTTCACTGTATATTTGAATAAGTTCCTTTTTTTCTATAGTTCATTTTCTTCTCCTTTTCTACACATATAGTAAAGTGTCCATCTGACTTTCTAGGTGTCCTGATGAAATACCAGATATTATTTTTCTGCATTCTTCTTTAAAATGAATCAAATTATTTAAGTAATTGTGCATGAGTATTTAAATTTGGTTATATTGCCTTAGAAGTGAAGAAAAATTTTAGGCTCTGTTTGGACTTGATCAAAGAATTTCAAGTTTTCTTTGTGAATTAATTCATCTATCCATTTGAGTCCTCTCTGCAGCCACAGTTGATCTTTACTGCACAAAGCCTGGCTTGTACCATGGGTCTGCAGAAAAATCAATTGATGTTGAGAGAGAGAAAAATCACCCCTCTTTACTCTGTTCCTCCCAAACATTCAGTTTAATTTTCACCTAAGGGCAAACCATTTTTATTTCATTTAACTTGTCTTTTCTAATAAATTGGCACATTAATAATGTCCACTAATAGATGATCTTTTTTTCTATTTTAATCGGAGTGGTTTCTTGGCAATTTATTCTCCAATCAGAAATCAATTTTAAAGAGGACGCGGTAATTTCATTGGAAGTTTGATAGTTTCAGTTTTTTCCAAAATTCTATGTTCTGTTTTCAGGGATAAAATCATTGGAGCATAAACACTGTAAGAGTCAGGGTGAAACATTTAGTTTTTAACATGTCTGTTCTTTCCGCTAAGAATACTGGTAAGATGCAACATTTATCCAAAATGTTTTTCAAACACCTTTAATAATAATAATTTACACTCTTCCTCTGAAGCTCTCAAAGTGTTAGCAGTGTTTGAATGCAAGACCTTACCCTGTTAGCAAGTGTGCATCCTGCTGAGAAAGCGTTACATGGATTTTGCTGACTCACTGATGCAACTGGTTCATTATCCAACTCATATATAAAGGAGGGGGGAGTAGCCCAGAGGATGTCAGGTCCCTAATGATGGAATGAGAACCCTAGGACTTTAGGCTAGTATAAAGTAACTGTGGGGTCAGCTATGTCTGAGAATGCTTGGGTTGGGGTTTCATAGAGTACAAATTTTAAATTATCTGTGGTTATAATCCAGACCTGTTGGAAATATTATTATTAATATAGGATACCAATTCAACCATAAATTCCCTTATTAAATCTGAGGACCAGATGGCCTTTATATAGCTTTCCTCAAATATGCCTTAAATGCCTGGGCAATCATCACACCCATAGAGTAACATACAGTCCCAAGTAGTGATCAAATACTTACAACAGTACTAGGCCCGGGAACACTCACACTCATGTTGGCTGGCTCCAGATTGGATAGGCAGGCACCAGCAATGAACCTTCAAAGAGATTTGCCTTTTATATCTTATCTATAGGCAGGGGTGCTGGAACAATTTGTATAGTGGAGGTGCTGAGAGCCATTGAACCAAACTGCAAACCCTGGATACGATGGAAACCACTTCAAGCCAGGAGATGCAGCAGCACTCCCAGCATGCCTAGTGCCAGCACCTATGTTTATAGGACCTATGTAATAGAAGCCCTTAGTCTGTGAATTCCTTTCCTTGTTAAAATTGGCTAAAACAACCCTTGCAAGCTGGGGCCTCTTCTTCAAGGAATTTTCATTGTATCTTAAATTTCCACTAAATTTCCACTACCTGCGTCTGATGAAGTGGGTATTCACCCACGAAAGCTCATGCTCCAAAATGTCTGTTAGTCTATAAGGTGCCACAGGATTCTCTGCTGCTCATCCTATCTTACTTACACTTCCAGTCCAATACGTACAATAATGCATAACATCCTTCCAGATAAAATTGGTTACATTTCCAGTGTTTCTCAAATGTGGCCACTATGGCCGCATGCATCCACAAGGGGCTTTCCTTGCAGCCACAGCCTCTTGGGCTGTGATGGGGGCGGGGGCAGTGACCCCTCCCGCTCCCTGGTGCTCCTGGATGCACAGCCTTTGTTTTGGTTGCTGGGGCTTCCAGCGGGGGTTGGGCACTGCCTCCTCTGGAGACACCTGAGGCACAATGCTGGAGAAGCAGGCAGCCGATGAGTTCCACATCTTTCTAGGGGTGGTGGGGCTCACGCTTTGGGCTTCAGCCCGGAGTGGCAGGGAGGCAGGCTCTGGCCATGGGGCTTTGGGCTCCAGCCCCAGGCTCTGACCATGCAGTCTGGGGTTCTGTCCCCTGCAGGGCTTCACACTCTGGCCCCCTGCTACCTCCTCAGCCAACCTTTCCCCCCCATTGCCCCTGGCTCCAGCTGCCTCCCCCGATCCAGGGCTTAATCTCTTCCTAGACTTGCAGGGCACAGTAAGTTTCCTGTGAAAAGTGATACTTGCATGTTTGTTAATATCACTTCTCATAGCAGACTTAGAAGCTAGCAATAAATAAATTACATTGATTTGGATGTGCATAGTCACTGATTTCTCCTAAAGCTAATTAAGTATTTTAGGAAAAAGTGTGATAGCGGCCATGAGCAAGAGCTGGTGGCCGCACTCTGAGGCCACCAATTAATTTGTCCTGAGAATCCTTGCATTAGGCCATACAACAAAATATAATCTGCCTGTGAGGCTATTCTGTAACTCCATTCTAGATATGATACCTTTTAGAACTATAGGAGAGCACATTTTCTGCCAGTGTCTCCATTCCTGTTGTAATTAATAGTGATGAGATAATGCATGCATGTCTTTCTGTCATGTATTTGTTTTTATCAGAATTAAACCTATTGACACACACTTGTGATGCTGCTGACTCCCAATATTAAATCCAGTTAATAAATTCCAAGGAAATGCTCATATATTCTGATATGGCAAACAAGTGCAGTATTCCACTATTGCAAAATATTGCTAGCTGAGCAGACCCCAAACCACCTTTTCTGGGTTAATAAATAATAGATTCATAGCTACATCTTTTCTTTCTCAATGAAAAGCCATTTCTAATACTCCTTTCTTATTACCTGATATGATCCATGTCTCCTACTTATACATCCAATTTGATATGAGTATATTAAGTGTCCCTTTTAGAAATTCTTTTTGCTGTAATTTTTGTGACTAATTAATAATCTCTATGTACTTGTGAAATTGTTCTAATATAAACTGCACTGGTGGGACTCTTGTCACTCATATCAGTCAAGGTGGGATTACTACTCTGATTTATCAGTGATAAGAATACTATTTGCTATGCATTGGGCAGGATTTTTGTTCAAATGTTTGGCCTGTTTGTCTACATACATTTTGTGGATAAAATGCTTAAAGAGCAAGAGATTTAAAAAACTAAATATTTAACCTGGAGAGGAGCGTGATGCCAGGGGACTGAACTAAGGTATTAAAAATTATGACGGTCACATAGAAAACTGCCCAGTCCACTCTTTTCCATCTGTTCCATGATGTAAGGAGTCATTCAATGAAATAAATGGCTGGTAAAATTAGACCAGATAAAAAGCAGCACTTTCTATAACTTGACAAGGAGGATGAGCCAGAGATTACAAAACTCCACTAGGGGCTTTGCATTGCCAGTCTATTTTATGTGGAAGTGATAAGTGGCAGAACAAACCCAGAAATCTGGTAGAACTAGAGGGGTAGGAACTGTTATCTCTGAAATATTTTGTTTTGTCAAAGTTGAAATGTTTCATAGTGGCATATCTGTTTTGATGAACATTTCATCAAGAAGCTTTGTATGAGCAAGGAAGAGACGCTATAGGCTGGTGGTCAGGGCAGTTGCATGGGTTCAAGTTTCTGCTTTGCCTGATTTGGCGTTATCTGGGATGAAAAACTCTTGAACCTGGCCCCGCCACATCCCAACCGCCAGGCTATCAAACAAAGAACTTTCCATTTTTGTTCAAAGGTTTGTTCTTTTTTTTCTCCCAAGTATGGAATGAAAACAAAATTCTAAACCTTGGAAGTTGCTGTGAAATGGAATTGTTGCTCTCTGGGCAGCTGTAAGAAGGTGTTCCCTAATTTGCAATGATGTTTCGAAAACCCAGATTTAAAGATCTGAATATGAATGATGCAAGTACCTAAGATATTTTGTCCCCTTCCTTCCTTCCTGGTGTAAGTGATGTTCTACACCAGAAAGGCAGACAGGCTACTGGAGAGTCATGCTGACACGCTGCTCCATTGAGGGCCCATGGCATGCAGCTGCAGAGAGGTTAACAAGAATCATAGAAATGTAGGGTTGGAAGGGACTTTGAGAAGTCATCAAGTCTAGCCTCCTGTGTTGTGGCAGAACCAAAATAAACCTAGACCATACCAGACAGATATTTGTCCAACTTGTTTTTAAAGGCTTCAAATGATGGGAACTTCCCTTGTAAGCTTAGTGCAGAGCTTATCTACCCTTATAGTTAGAAAGTTTTTCCTAATATCTAACCAAAATCTCCTTGGCTGCAGATTAAGACCATTACTTCTTGTCCTACCTTCAGTCGACACAGAGAACAATTGATCACAATCCTCTTTATAACAGCCCTTAACATATTGGAAGGCCGTTATCAGGTACCCCTTCAGTCTTCTTTTCTCAAGACTAAACATGCCCAGTTTTTCTAACCTTTCTGCATATGTCAGATGTTCTAAACCTTTTATCATTTTTGTTGCTTTCCTCTGAACTCTTTCCGAATTGTCCATATCTTTCCTAAATTACGGTACCCAGAATGGGACCCAGTACTTCAGTTGAGGCCTCACCAATGCCAAGTAGACTTATACAATTACTCCCTGTGTCTTAACTGCAACACTCTTGTTAATACACCCCAGGATCATATCAGCCTTTTTGCAGCTGCATTACGTTGATGACTTATATTTAATTTATGATCCACTATCATGCCTCGATCCTTTTCAGTTGTACTACCACCTAGACAGTAATTCCTGATTTTGTAGTTGTCCATTTGATTCTTCTTTCCTAAGTGAAGTACCTTGCACTTGTCTTTATTGAATTTCATCTTGTTGATTTCTGACCAATCCTCTAATTTGTCAAAGTCATTTTGAATTTTAAACCTGTCCTCCACACTGTTTGCAATACCTTCCATCTTGGTAAATATTATAAGCATACTCTCCACTCTATTATCCAAGTCATTAATAAAAATATTGAGTAGTACTGGACCCAGAACTGCAGGGCTCCACTAGGTACATCTTCCCAAGTAGACATTTGACAAGACATTTGTCTTGTTTATGAAATAGTATGCTTTCTTAGCAGTACCACAGTTTTTCCGTTTGGCAGTTCCCTACCGTTTCTTGTTTTTGTCATTCCAGTTATCCCAGTAAACTGGAGTTAAAATGGCAAAGTCTAATGCTTTTCATGGTTTTTATTGTTAGTGAATAATCTATTGTTAAATGGTCAGAGATAGCTCTCGATAAAATGACAGATATCCATTGTATACTACTCACCAATTCCTAGAGACTAGAAATAAATCTATGCAGGAATGGGAATTATCTGAGTCAAAGTAGAACAATGAATTTATGCCAAGGCTGCTATTTTACATTGTGAAACTGCTATCTCTCCACAATACCTCCCAAGCAGATATATAAATAGAGTATACTGGCTATGAGCTGTGTAATTGTTCATGTTCTTCTTTCTTACATAAGTTCTTCTTTTTAAGAGGGTCACGTCACAATTCTAGGTTTTTAAGGAATTCAGGACTCTCTTTAAGAGGCAAAACTATCCCTTTTCTGGCTATCAAAGTCAAAACCTGGGAGATATGTAGTTGAGGGCATGGTAGAGGAAGCAATGTCACCTCCATGGAACCTTTCATCCACTCTCCAGAGCACCATCCCCGACTGATCTTGCAGATATCCTTATGGAAATCAAAGTAGGAGTTAACACAGCTTACAACAGCATTAAGTCTTGCTCTAACCTTTCTGTGGCTAGTACTGCATGAGTTGAGAAGAGGAAGTTTTGTTTTGGTAGGATTATTTTCCCCCAAACTTCTTCCTGCGGGGAGAGCATGAGAACAAGCAACGTGTGACAGATATTAGTAATGTCACTTAATGCACTACTGGAAGGTACTTAGATAGTATGGTGATGAGGGTAATATAAGAACATATATAGGCTAGAATAGATATTGCTGGTTCCTGTAGAAGCAGCATTGGTAGGGTGTACAGGAACCCAGAGGAGCCACATAGGTGAACAGGCCCACTACTGAACAAGGTGTTCCCTTCCCAAGGATAGAAAGTTCGTCTAGCTCATGAGTAAATGGAGAACTAGAAACACTGACCTGTATTCCTTTCCAGTGTTCTTTGCAGGCCAAGCTCCAAAACTTTACAGTCCATTTTGGGTGCTCAGTTCATCTGTCCAACCATCTAATTACTTATAGGTTACAGAGTATTTTTTTTTAAAAATCTGTTCCATTTGGGTTTGCAGTGTACCATGGAAGCATCAAATGGGGGAAAAAAGATATTTTTGTAGTTATTCAGGCATACCATGGTCCTAGACAGCTGAGCTAAGAAAGACCACCTCCTGGGCTTTAAAGTGTTCTCATTTCTTTTATAGTTTTGGGGGGGTTAAAATGTCTGTTAAACTAAAGGTGATTTTTAAACACCTTCAATCCTGCTGTTACTATAGGGTGGACGCTGGTCATTTGTGCACTAGGAAAATTAGATAATTCCAAGGAGAATTCATGTTTGCTTGAGGGAGAGATTATGAAACAAAAAACTCTGTCATCTAAATTAGTAGCCCAAATTAGATGCCCAACATCCTAGATTGTGGCTACTCAGCTCCCCAAATATAATGGGGATTTAAATATCTAATGGGCATTTGGGAACCTGTCTTAAGTGGCCAAGTTTGAAAAGAGACTTTGGGTTCCGTTGATCCAAAAACCTTTTGAAATGGCTTTTAAAATTTAAACATTTTTACTGTGCTTCCAATCAGCACTTTTTGGAACTGCAGAATGAGTAGCAGCAGGAGAACTTAGCATTAGAAACATTTTATTTGAGGTTTCTGTTCAAGTGAGACAGAAAGGTTCTTTACGTTAGATTGTATTTTTGTTCTTTTTGGGAAATCCTTTACCTTTCATTTATCTTTACAACCCCATGAGTTTTTACATTGCTCCCCAAATAATGAAACAGCTAGACCACCCCCTACAAGAAAGAAATGAAACATTTAAACGATATTGAGCACCGAAGTTTCACAGTGGATCAGTAAAAAGTCATTTGTCATGTTTCTGTAATTATGATACATTGGGGAAAGTGCATATGTTCCAGGTCTTTCAGCCTCATATTTCTAATTGTATAGTGGCCTTGTGACCAGCACCACTCTGGGGTCTAAATTAAACATGGAGGAAAAGTGATTCGATCAAGACTAGTTCACTGTTTTCCATTACTTTGACTGGGTTCCTGGTTTATCTAGACGTGTTTCTTTGCTTGTGGAAAATAAAACACATCAAAAAGAGATGAAGTTTTATGAAGACTGCTTTAACCTTACTCACTCTAAATGTATTGGCAAAAATCGGATGTTTGCACTGTGGACCTGATCCAGCATTCATTAAAATCGATGGAA
Organism: Chelonoidis abingdonii; assembly: GCF_003597395.2. Taxonomy (NCBI): domain Eukaryota; kingdom Metazoa; phylum Chordata; order Testudines; family Testudinidae; genus Chelonoidis; species Chelonoidis abingdonii. Next base: position 55,736,436 of record NC_133769.1, on the reverse strand, counting down.
TGTCTTTCACTGATTTCAGTGAACATTGGATCCAAGTCTACACGAGCTGATGAAAATGTAATTTATTTGTTCAATATGTGTTCCACTCAAGGTAACCTTGTACATCCGATACATATTTTAAAGAAGTTAATGTTTTAACTAATAGTTCCAAAGGTATTTAAAATGGTTAAAAACAATTACCCCCCACCCCCCAGTAGAATGGGGTAATTTGATTTATGTGTGCTTACCGGAAATTAGAGAGGAATATTTAGTGGTGTAAGAACATCTCTGAAATATATAGATTCCCTGAAGTCACAGGTTTGACTTCCAGGAGGGCTGACTCATCCCTTTCCATCCTTCTAAATAAATAAATTGACTTCTATATAGTTGATGGTGCAGAAGTGTTTCAGATAATTGAATTTGCCAGCTATTCATGGATGTTAAAGATTCTACAGTATTTTTTGTTAGAATATTGATTGTTCCTGGTGGCCTGGTTGCCAAAAAGTTCCTTGTTTCCTGAAGTCTTGCCCCACTGCTGCATGGCAATTGTCTGCTGAGATGGAGGCCACTTTGCTCTGCTGTGTTTGTGTTTTTTAGAATCCGTGCAATATTAAGCATAATACATTTAAGGAATGACATACATTAAAATGGTGAGGATGAAGAAGAAGAAGTATGAAAGTGGTGTATAAGTGATTCCAGTACTGAATGAAGTGAGAGGCTACAAAGATATTTATTCAACAAATGGCCAATCATCACAATTCATTTGCAGATGCTTAATTATTTGACCTCATTGAGAGTTTTGCTTAACCACAGAATTTGTTGGGGGGTAGGCAGGCAACTATTTGTACAGCGGTATATAAACTTCTTTGATTCTGATTGATCCCAAAAAATTCTGTAGTCCTCAGAGTGTCTGTAAGATACATTACAATGATAAAATAGTTTTACAATTCGTCCCATTAATTTTTGTCAAATCTTTTCTTTCACAGATTGAATGCAAATGAAATCATAGCTCCCTAATCTGATTTCTAGCATGCTGTGCTTTTTATGCGCAAAAAAATTATTTTGTTTTTCTTTTTATGTGTCATCCATAGATGACAAATGAAACTTTAAAACTCTCAGTTGAAGCATAAAGCTAATGAATAAGGTTAAATGACTGCAAAATAGAAAATGCACAACAGATCTTTAGAAAGTCAAGTTCGTGGCAACTGCCTAATTTACAACATAATAGTATCTTAAAGGGTCAAATTCTGCATTTACTTGTATATCCTTATTACAACCTCCAGTTATGTTAGTGCAAGGCATTGACTTCCATTAGGTTAATTTCTCCAGCATGACTGAGAAAAAAAACATCATATAGAGAGCAAATAGGATGTATATCAGAACAAACGTCTGGCCCATAATCATTATTCTGATGTAAAACATCGTCTCATTTTCATAATTTGTGTTACTGGACATGCATGTTGTTTGCGTGTGTGAGTGTGTGTGTCTGTACTGAGGGAATCACTGTGTATGCATATATACACACACTTTTTGTGTATACACATGCATACACAAACAACTCTATATGTTAAAGATAACTAAACAAGGTGGGATAAATTCTGCCCAGTGTAAATCCATTAATTTTACTTCAGTTATGCTAAGGATGAATCCAGAAGGGCACCCTCTGGCATTATTTATGCAAGTAGATGTAATGGATTCACACTGGTGTAAATGAGAACAAAAATTGACCTGGAATCAGTGCTTCTATCTTTCACAAATAACTACAAAGACAGTTACACTTACTGTAGGACTAGCCTCTCCCATTCACCTTTGCATAAATACCCAGCTGATACTATGGTTCTTCTTCGAGTGCTTGCTCATATTCATTCCAAGTAGGTGTGCGCGCGCCACGTGCACGTTCGTCGGAAGAATTTTCCCCTAGCAANACCTTCAGTTGGCACCTTTGCAGAGGAGGGGCCCAGGCCATCAGTTGCTAGGAGACAGAGCGCCCGGCATTTAGGTGCACTGGCCCTTTGCTCTGCAGCAATCACACACCCGGATCCCACCACCTAGATACTTAAGAACTGCCTAGGGGACACTGAGGCACCAACACAGTATTCAGAGCAAACATTAAGAAAAGTCCCAGTTCATCACAGGATGTCACACGCCTTGTGGATAATTTAGTTAATGCTTCCCACTTCGTTTTGTGTTGTGAATTGTCAGCTCTCTAATGGGCATTCCGGGGGAAAGAGCTTTTCATTTGTTCCAATCAAAAATATTCAACAGTTCTAACTGAGAGGCAGCAGAAACTTCCAGCTTGGCTTAATAACCCTGCCTGAGATTTGAGCAACAAGCTGATGTTGGAAGAAAATCAGCGTAAAGCTTTTAAAATGACGACCCCTTGAAAATCCCTTCCGAAATGCGTTTTGCGGCTGGATGAAGTAGGGCTGCCCGAGTTAAGGATGGCTGAGTCAGGGGTGTATTTATTATTTCCAAAAGCCGATCCGATCCAGATTTAATTTGCCCATGGAACTCGCCAGATGCAAATGAGGCAGGATTCAGAAGAGCCCTGGACATTTAGAAGCAAGAGCATGTGGAATCACAATAATCAGGATTGTAAATAGCCAAGAGGTATGGGAAAAGGACACTTTGTTTGCTTACTATGGGCTCTTTCACCTTCCTCAGCAACAGCTGGGGCTGGTCACGGCTGGAGGCAGGATACTGAACTAGATGGAGCCCTGGTCTGATCCCGATGTGCTAACTCCTATGTTCCTGTCTCCTAAACTCCACAGTGCAACAGGCTCACTCCTGCAGAGCTCCTAAGCTGTGCAGGAACTTCGGCGCACAGCTGGTGCGTGCATGTGGATTGTGAAACACATGTCTCTATTTCTCTCATCCAAGGCCTTGGTTAAGTGCTATGCATTGAGATGAAGGGGGTTCCACGGGGATCAGAGACTGGCTGATGGTTGAAGGGGGCAGCAGTAGTCCCTGCACATCGCTAATTCCTGCACTGAAATCATTGTTGCTGTTAGGAGATAAAAATATTTGCAACTGACCTGGCTCATGGCTTCATTAGTTTGTTCTGGGCAATGCTGTTTCAGGTGGCTGGTGTGTACAGGGAACGAATGCCCTGTGCGTTAGCTAATCAGAGGAGCAGCGTTGCTTTTCCTGCCTGAGGAATGTGCCTTTGAACTGCCAGCCCATTGCTAATGAAATGGAAAAGGGAGAGAGGAGAAGCCAGATCCAGAGCAACTAAAAGGCGCTTCCTTTAATCCTCTCCTAGGTATTTATCTCCCAGCTCCTGTCCCAGAGCCAACAAGCACCTGGACGCTCGCCAGCCCTTGAGCGGTGTTCAAATCTTGTGGACTTTTCAAAGTTTCTGAGCCCTATAAACTTGTCACTGAGACTAAGGAGTGGAGCTGGGAAGGAGATTATGATAATGAAGGGCTGCTGCTGCTGCGCGCAAGGCTGGGAAAGCGTCTGGATGGCACGAACACTGTCCCGTGCTAGCTGCCCCGTCCCTTTGCTTGGCAGAGCCCAGGGCTAATGATGGTTACGTGCCAGCCAGTGCCATAAGGGGGATGGGGAAATAAACCTCAGTGAAGAAAAGATTTAAGGAAACCTTCCCTGGCCTGGGGGAAAGGAGACTGCGAATTAGCTCCAGCTACGCAAACAGACTGGGATCAACCATCCCCGCAGCTACAGGGCGCAGAACAGGGGCCCCGGGCCCCAAGCTACAGCAGGGCAAAGATAGGCTAAACCGGAGAGTTCAGCACCAGACCAGGCTGCCAAGGAGGATAGGAAACACCAGCACTGGAGAGATGTAAGGTAGTGAAGCTAGTCCTGCGGCTATGCAAAGGGGCAGGGCAGAATCTCCACTCTAGGTTCCTTCTCAGCGCAGGGCTCCTAGGACAGCGGAGTTTGAGCCGACCGCACCGATCAGCCAAGCCCTCTGCTGGCCTGATGTGCATTCTGAAAGGGGATGCTCAGGCGTTGAGCGATGCACTGACATATAATCAGTCAGAGTCTCGCTCATGCGAATCCTCACCTCAGCCTAGATCCTTACTGGTGCAAATTAGGATAGTATCACTGACGTCAACGGAGCTACTCCGGTTTACAGCAGTCAAGGATCTGAACTGTTGAAACAGAAGGGACAGCGCCCCTGAATAGGGGTTTGCAAGGACTGGGCTCCTTACTGAGATACATTGATCAGGTATCAGAGTGGTAGCCATGTTAGTCTGGATCTGTAAAAGCAGCAGAGAGTCTTGTGGCACCTTATAGACTAACAGACATACTGGAGCATAAGCTTTGGTGGGTGAATCCCCACTTCGTCAGACTTATGCTCCAATACCTCTGTTAGTCTATAAGGTGCCACAGGACTCTGCTGCTTTTTATTGATCAAGTACTTTCCAGAGATTACTCATCTGGGGTCAGGGCTGGCTCCAGGCCACAGCACGCCAAGCACGTGCTTGGGGCAGCACGCCGCGGGGGGTGCTCTGCCGGTTGCCGGGAGGGCGGCAGGCGGCTCCGGTGGACCTCCCGCAGGCGTTCCTGCGGAGGGTCCGCTGGTCCCGCGGCTCTGGTGGAGGGCATCCCAGGCACACCTGGGAGGCTCCACCGGAGCCGCGGACTCCGGAGCCATCCCGAGCAGGAGCCTGGAGTCCACTGAGCCGGGACCGGCGAGCTGCAGAGCGCCCCTGCGGTGTGCGCCGTGTCTGGGGGCAAAATTGCTAGGACAGGCCCTGGTGGGTGAAGAAAGTAAGCGCACCTGGTCCAGTAGCGATTGTAACCGACTGTATTCTGGGCCAGGGCTTGGGATTTCCAGCGGGACACAGGTTGAATATTTTAAAGCATGAAATGTTTGGTTTCTTTTTCCTGGAGGATACAATTAAGTGAGCTGTTTTGGCAGTACAGCTCCTGAGTAAAACAAGTCAAGCTGCGGTCTCGTCAGCAGTGGGGTAGACAACCAGGTAGACCACTGCTGCGTTCGGGTTGATCACCTGTGTCATTTCTCTTGTGTTGTGTACTCTGATCCATTGAGGCAAGGTTGTCGTGAGCGATGGCATTCCATTCACTGGGCCTGGGATGTTCTTTTGGCTTTGCTCTTGATGACGCGTTTTGCAGATGCACTTGGTGTTCGGTGATGTTTTGCCATGCGGTTCTAGAGCATGGTTAAATACAGCCCAGGCAACACGTGGACGGTTGGTTGGTGGCTAAGTGAGGGGCGTGGTGCTGAGAACAGAGGAGTTGTGTACAATACTGCTGACATTGGTCTGCTGAGCCCCTTCGTGGTGTCTCTCAAGCGAGAGAATGGGCTGGCTCTGTGAGCCGCATTTTCGGGGAAAATTGACCATGATGGCTAGTGTTGTTTAATCTCTTTCTATAGTCAGCTTCGAGGAGCTTGCTCGATGGCGCCTTTTCACGGGCAGTTCCCTATTAACAGAAGTGTGCTACGGCATTTTCAGGTCAAACAATTCCTGCAAACAGGTGTGTGGAGAGGATACTCCGCTATCTGCATCGAGAGAGACCAGCAGAGAGAGGGGAAGCCCAGCAAAGAGGAGCAGGTAGACTATCAGTGAAGTTCGACGACCGTTGTCCGTCATTCTCGAATCTCAGGGTTGGAAGGGACTCAGGAGGTTCGTAGTCAACCCCCTGCTTCAACCAGGACAATCCCAACTAATCAGCCACACAGGGCTTGTCAAGCCTACCTTAACAACTCTAAGGAAGGCGATCAACCACCTTCTAGGGACCCCATTCCTATGCTTCACCCTTCCTCGTGAAAGTTTGATAATATACTAAACCTAACTTCCCCACTGCAACTTGAGATCATTGCTCCTTTCTCTTATCTTATCGGACGAGAACAGCTAGATCCATCTCTTTGGAACCCACTTTCAGTAGTTGAAAGCAGCTATACAATCCCCCCTCATCCTCTTCTGCAGACTAACAATCCCCATTCCCTCAGCTTCCTCAATAGTCATGTGCTCCAGCCCCCTAATCATTTTGTTGCCTCTGCTGGACTGTTCCATTTTCCACATACTTCTTGTAGTGTCCAAAAACTGGACACAGTATCCAGCAATGAGCCTCACAAATGTCAAAATAGAGGGAATGATCACATCCCAGATCTGCTGGCAATGCCAAACTAATGAGCCCAATATGACCTATTAGCCTTCTGGCAACAGGACACCTGTTGACTCATATGCGCTCTCATTACGAAACCCTAGGTCCTTTTCTGCGAAACTGCAAAGCCTAAGCCATTTAGTCTATCTGTAGCGTTGCTTCAGCTGCTCAGGCGGAGTTCCTGGGAACTTGTTCCAGTGGGCTTCCAGGCTGCTCGTGCATCTCACGAGGACTTGTGCTTAAGTCACTGAGGCCACTGCAGAGGGCAGGAGCAAATTCTCTGGCCATCCCCCCAGCATCTTCCACTGTAGACTGCGAACCCTCATCCGGAAATTCAGCTACCTTTGCAACCTGGCTCTTCCAGCCATCCTTCACGGCGCGGCGCTGCGGCTACATCCACTTATTGGAGAAAAGACTTGCCTCCCCGCCGGTTTCCGAGCTGGCTGGATGGGTCCTTGGCAGCTTGCACTTTCAGCAGCGGATGCCCCGGAACCATCCCTGGGATGCACGTGGGGCTGTCCGCTGTGGCTCCTGTGCAGAATGGGACTATTCTAATGTTGTTGAATACGTTATGCGTGCCTCAGGTTGTCCCTATGCAGTTCCTAATATCTAGGTGGTGGGTAGAAGGGTGTTGTGATTGCTGCAGAGCAGAGGGCCAGTGCACTAATGCCTGGACTCGGTCTCTAGCAACATATGGCCTGTGGCCCTCTCTGCAAGGTGCCAATTGAAG